>NW_005842497.1:146250-204818 GCF_000455745.1 Alligator sinensis | reverse complement strand
CTTGGTCAGTGGCCACCTGGGCCCAGGCCTTCCCATCCAACTTACCATGGTCCGTGGACCCCTGTGCATGGCCCACCCCCAATCTGAGACCAGGCAGCACAAGGCCTCAGTTGCAGAGCATCTTATTTCTGAAATGTTGCAAACTCTCACAAAAGGCCTCTACAAGGCCAACATCTGGACATGAGGGAGAGCCTACCAGCCCCAGTGGGGATGCGAGTTCCAAGTCACCACCAGGCAGAACTGAAGTCATCTGGATGTACCGGCTATGCCAGCAGCGCACCCTGGATAGAACCGTCCTGCTCCATTGCCTGGTGGTGGTGGCAGAGGAGCATAAGGTGCAAGAACAGGCCTGGTGGGTGGAGGATATCACATGGGAGACCACCTGGGAGGAGGTGCACTGGACTGGGTGCACTGGGAGCACTTGGCGTGGATGGAGGCCCTGGAGCAGGAGCACAATGAGCTGCTTGGGCAGCAGGTGGCCCTCCAGGTCCAGGCAGTGGAGGCCAAGGACACTGACCACCAGACCCTAGGCATACTCCTGAGCATGGCAATTGTGTCCAGGCTCCCCACTGCCCGGCCCCCGCCCATGGCCCCGCAGAGCCCCTGGGTCCCACCTGCCACCACATAGCAAGTGCCCACCTGGGTCCTCTAGTGCCTCCTGTCTGCCGTAGCCCCTGTCCCAGGCCTCACCCTGGACCTGCCACCACCCACCTGGACCCCAACCCCACTCTGCCCCCACACCAAGTGCCTGAGGACCTGGACATGCCTCACAGGGATGCTGGGGCTGCAAGAGAGCAGCCAGAGGGGAAGCTGCCTAACCTTGGGGAGTGCCTCCCAGGTGTCCTCAGCATAAGGCCACCACCCTCTGGGGTCACTGCAGAAGAACAGCTTACATCTGGGGTGCTGGGCGTCTGCACCCTAGTCTCGTCCTCCCTTCCCTTACTCTGGGACAGAAAAGCAGAGACATTGCACGTGGGTGCAATAACACATGGCACATGACAGGGCTGGACGGACTTGGCACTACATTTAGTGCCAAGTCTCTGCACGTATAGACACCTGCCAAAAATCGCCTACTGCATATTAGCTTAATACACAGTAAATTTAGTTGCAAGTAATTGCACTGCCCTTAAGAATTACTTCTGAGTCTTGACCCGAGCCTCACCATATTTCACTGTATTACTGTCAGATCTCACAAGGCAAGTTTGTGCAAATGTGACTATAAGAAAATGAATGTGTGGGTTTCAGAAACTACGTAGCATCATTATCTGTTTCCTACATCTGCCTGACATATTTCCAGTATGATTATAAATATGTTCGCCCTTCTAATAAATATAAAAATATTGCTTTGACATTTTACTTCACTGTATATCACTTCAATGACTCAGATATTACCATCAGACTCCAAGGGGTGACACAATTGCTTCATAGTTACCATTCTATATTGAGTATTTTTAAGCTAAAGATTTCATTAATATCATGCTCTATTTCCAAATACTGGCGTGTGCATCAGAGAGAGAAACAAATACATATGATCCAAATATGAGCATATATGTTCCCTAATTTTGTTTGTCTGAAGTAAATATTGAATGATTCTTAAGCAAAATTCTGCACTTTGTTGCCAAACTTTTGGTTCAATTACTACAGTATAAGCAGGTGTGAAATCATGGAGAAAAGAAGGACCACATACCACATGGTTGCAACAATCTTTTCTATTCCTGTTTTGCATATGAGCTGAACATTTTGGCCCAAATTAAGGAATGAGTGGTGGACTCTTTTCTATATAACTCTTTTTTTTTCATTCTGTGCTTTAAATTAACATCCTCTTTAAATACAAAAAGTACCACATTTAGTACTGATGAAACCAAGGGCCATCTGCTCCTTATTAGCTATGTCTGCCTGAGCTGTTTCACAAATGTAGTAGTGATCTGATGCAGTTTTGTTTCATCCCCTTCCCCTCTAAATTTTGCAAAATAATTGGCTCAGTTCCCATTACTGCAATATAAACTGATGTGGTACCTGACCAAACACTGCATACATGGTGCACAGACTAATTCAAAATCATTGCTTTTGTTAAACTATTTGTTGCTGCCTTCAGGATGATGAAATATTCATATTAGTACTCATGAGTCACTAGCAATCATACATTTACCTCCTCCACACAGAATGGATTACCCAGCACTGGTTTATTTTCCTCAATGTTGATTTAACACACACCTACTATACTGACCCTAATATCACCCTAAAGCCCCCTCTCAATCTCCAACTTGGTAGAATTAACCTCTTTCTCAATCCTCAGGGTTCCCATCAAAGTGTTCAAACAGCAGGGGACCCTATGCTGAATTCTGAATGAAATTACATAAATGAAATTACTTTAAATTAGGAGAGACTGCATGAGGAGAGGAGAGAAAAAGGATCCCTAAGCTACAGGCTCCTTTCTCCCCTCAAATAGTAGCAAACATCTTATACAGCAAATAACAGAGAATGCTCACTATTCAGGTTACGTGAAAGTGAAAAAATCATTTGTAATGGTAAATGTCATTCCTCAAATGAAAGGCTGTCATCATTTGTTAAGGGATGGCACCCATCCCTTAACAAACATACATACAGAACTAATCAAACCAACAACTAAAATATTGACTTGCTCAGAGTCCATGCACTAAGTATTGAAAGGTGTGCCTACCTATCTATAAATAGAGATACAAATATACATATTGGCACATGTGTGCTTACTACTTTGTTCCAGTGAGGCAGCAGTGTGATTTAAATGTAGGGTTTAATGACGGAAAATAAGAAGAAAATACTACAGCAGTTAAAGCAAAGCAGATATGATTGAATATGCCTTTTAACAGAGCAGAAGAGTGTTAAGCAGTGAAGGAGGGTGGCCAATTTAGAACAAGTTACACAAGTCAGACTCCTTGATCATGCAGGCCCCTTGTAGCCTTAAAATTTGTGATAAGTTTACGTTTTGTTGTAGATATTATATGCCAAAGAGCAGAACAGAACTGAAACTGGTCATTTGGGCCCCAATCTCACAAGTTCCTGCACAAGAGAGAAGTTCTTCACTTACATCCCCCTCCACCCCCATGTGAAGTGAATGGGACTCCATACAAATACTCAATTCCACCCACATGGCGCAAACCACAGGGCTGGAGCTTTGGTCAAGTGCCAGAAACATACACAGAGATTTAAAATTCCACTTGTCCCCCTGTTGATTTCCTCCTTCACAGAGTGAATACTGTGGAATTCCCATCAGCAAAAAACTAAACTCCATTTCTGCAGATCAAGTGGAATTTTAAGAGTTAAGGTTTGCAGTTCTTCTCAGCCCCCTGTGTCTACTGTATTTACATATATTTGTTGGATACTTTGTTCCCACCAGAAGAGGACTGAGTTAAAGTTAATGGAGAGAGAAATCGAGTGAACAAATTCAGTCAAAATAAATGAAGTTTGGACTTTTGCCCATTTTTTAACCATCTATGTTTGCACCCAAAAATAATTATGACTGTAATTCATATAATTTAGACGTCTGAGTACTTTGCCTCCAGGCACAATCAGGTTCTTAGATGTCTAAATGACATAAAGTACCCCACAACTATTGGTGCCTGCATGCTGCTGCTGTAGAAACAGAGAGCATTGTTTAAAAGTATTTATTTCAAATAGAATTTATATCAGACAGTCAGATGGTTTGGAGACCTGCTTCACAAATATTTGGGGCACAGTCTTGCACGCCTGTCTGTTTAATAGTCGAATGTCAGCACAGGACTATTCTGTTAAGTTTTTCTAGATGTAACTCGGGTACACCAAGGGTGTGCCCTCCCAGTCAAATGAAGAGGAAGTGGTGACAAGCTAGAGTGCTAAGGGAGGGATGTCACCGCCCTACATGTGAATCCCTCCATTTCCCTATAGAGACAACCCCACAAACGTACACTTAACTATATACAGTTTTATTATTACAAATGTAATTAAAACATTTACATGCCAGAAATAACTGAATACCTAATATTACAAAATAACTTTCATAATCTCTAAGTTAAGAAATGAGTTACCCAACCCAATGAATCCAATAATATTCACCCCAGTGGATAAAACCCAGTACTTAAAAATATGTACACAACTGACCCAAAGATTTCTTCAAGCTCTCAAACCCATCAACATCATGGTTAACAACACTAATATAATAAGAACAATATTATTTATAAAATATAAAGCGCAACATAAACTCAGGACCTCAACCACATAGAAGTCTAATTATGAATTCGTTCCCCGAGCCTGGAGAACAGGGGTCCCCTTACCCACTCCCAACAGGGTCTCAGGACCCACCCACTGGGAGGGGTCTTCCACCCAGCTCTAGTGAGGCCACTCCTAATACCTCCCCTTCTTTTCAGGGCCCCAGTGCTCCAATAACTCACGGACCTTCTGACGGTCCAGCTTGTCCCAGCGTGATGCTCCCCACCAGGGTCTCTTCTCCCACACTGCGTCCTGACTCCCCTTGTGGCCTGGTGCCCTTGGCCTGGGCACCCAAGGTTTGCAATATCACCTGCTTCAGTCCTCACAGCCCTCTGCAGATTTGCTTGGAGGGCTCTATGCCCTGCTCTGAGCACTGAGGGCTAGCTGCTTCACCCAGTGGGCTTGCTGGGCTCCCAAGTGCCCACCTCAGACTAGGGTGGCCTTCCTCATTCTCCATGCCCTGCTTGGCACCAGGGCTCTTTCAGCTCACCAGGGCCCTATGCAGGGCTCTGACCTTCCGGTTTCACACCAGGTGGCTAACCCGAGCAGCCTTTCGCTGCTCACCACTCCTGGATCTTGTCCAGGTCCTGTGCACAGTAGTGGCCAGCCACTTGCCAGGGTCTGCAACCTCAAACTGTCTTGCTGCACTCCTATAGCCTGGACTCTGTGCATCGCACTATGCACCGTGATGAGCCTGAGGGTCTCACACCCTCCCAGGACTGCTCCATGCAGTAGGTCCCTGCACCGTGACAAGCCTGAGGGTTTCACACCCTCCCAGGGCTGCTCTGTGCAGCAGGTCCCTGCACCATGGGGTCTCACACCCTCCCAGGGATCTTCAGGAGCTCAGGGCAATTCTTCACTGGTGCAGCCCTTCCCCAGCTTCTCTCACTGTGATCTTCCTTCTTCAGCTTCCCCATCGTGTCTCCCCACATGCTGGGCACACTGCTCTATTTATACACTTCAGGGGCTCCACCCCAAAAGTTCTCCGGACCTGGCAAGGTGCAGGCTCAAACCAGGTCTGGATTGCTCCTTGCCCCCTCCCTTCAAGGAAAGGGCATGGCCTTGCTTACCCTGGCTTGCTTCTGATTGGTGGATGGGCTCCACCATTTTAAATTGCAGAATCTCAAGCCCAGGAGTCATCCAGAGCTCAAAAGGTAAGTCTGCTACATAGACAATATCAAAATATATATTTAAACTAAGAATGGATAAATCTCATAGCATTCAGAGGTTTGCCAGCCTCTCATGGGCATTTATACACATGCTCTGGGAGGCAGGGGTGGTGGAGCACTTTAATTAGAGAGCTCTGAGAGCCACTGTAATTGAAGTGCTTGGAGTGTCATGTGTATCAGTGTCCCCGCGCTGAAAAATGGTGGTGGGGGCACTTTAACTAAAACTCATTTGACAAGCTTAGTTAAAGCGCCCCGCCAACATTTTTCAGCACAGGGACACTGATATACATGACACTGGAGTCTGCTGGAGTGCAGTAATTACCAAGCTTCAGCAGACTTGATTAATCAAATCTGCTCCAATGCGCTGTAATTACAGCATTTGGAGCAGTCTCAATGTATGTGTATAGGTGCCCTCCATTCACTCTAATTGTAAATCAGGTTTGAGTTCACCAAAGATTTCTGCATCCCCTTTCAAAATAAAGATAAAAAAAATATATATGAAAATGTTTATCCAGAGATGATCAATCCAAAAACAACCAAAACAAGCTACAACCAAACATTTTGTATTTATTTAATTAATTATTCAATTTATATGCTGCGCTTCCCAACAACAGTTCAAGCTGGCTTAAAATAAGAGAAACAGAATGACTTTAAAAAAAGGAGAGCAACAAAAGGATCAAAACAATTTAAGAAGGAATTAGAAACAGATAAAACAGATACCCCCTTAAACAACCTGTCATACTAGCTTTGTTTGCTAAACACCTGTCCAAAATAGGAAGGGCTTGCAATGCTCAGGCTCAGGCAGCCTCAAGAGCAAAGGGATTTCCACAACTGAGGAGCAGCTGTGGAGAGTGACCTTCTGTGCATCTTGCCAAGATTTGGCATACTGCTGGTACTTGTAGGAGGTTGCTTTTGGCTGACCTTAGAGATTGGATGGGGGCATAAGGGAACAGGTGGTCTCTTAGATACAGGGTGTGAATTAAAGGGGTGCTCAGGGGGCCTGAGGCCCCCCCCCCCGCACAAGAGACAAGAGCCCCCCTGTAAGATTTGAAAATTGTAATCGGGGGTCTCTGATCAGATTGCTCCTTCACTTAGGTGGACTTGTGAACCAGTTTATTTTTTTTGCAGACCTCCCACCTCCCTCCAAGAGCCAATGTGTAATTCAAACCCTGCTTAGTTATGTAGTGCCCAGGCCATTTACGGTCTTACAGGTCAAAACTAATACCTTAAATTGTGTCCAGAAAACTACTGGGAGCAAGTGCAGACCCTAGAGCGCTGGAGTTGTATATTCCTGGTAACCCACTCCCATCAAAAGGCAGGCCACTTCATTCTACACCAGCTGCAACTTTCAGACCACTTTCAAGAGCAACCCTACATAGAGCACATTGCAGTAGTTTAGCCTTGAGATTATTTTGTAGCAGAAGGCCAGCCTGTTTTATATATTAAGGACAGAAAATGAACAACTCAACAGTGATACATGCTCAGAGAAAATCAAGTTTTTTTAGCCTTCTTCTCTTTTCCCCTTCTGTTCTTCCTTTTCCAGTCTCCCTTTTCTATGCCAACACTGGCCTTCCTTCTCAGCCTATTTTCCACTGCATCTTTTCTTACAGCATAATTTCTATTCCTTTTTCAGTCTATTAAGCAAAACATGAACAGATTGAAGCTTATGTTAGAAAATAGCTTTGACAAAGACATGAACAGTATTTGGTTTGAAGTTAAATGAAAGAATTCACCCATTCACACCAAAAGGAATGCTGGGAAATGAAAGAGGCGACAAGTTAAAAATAAATTAAAAGGCAATATGCAAACATACACACAAAATACATATTCATCTATGAAAAATGCTCCTACAAGATAGTACTGAGGCAAACAGCTTAGGTCCAGATACTTAAAAGCATTCAAGCACTTAATTCCCACTGAAGAGTTTCTCTGAGCCTTAGTAAGTTGCTAATAGTTTGGACTTCAGAAGTAAGAGTTCTTCAGATCACTTTGTGCCTGAAAACTTGTCTAACACCTCTTTCAGCTACATAGTTGGTCCAAAAACAAAAACAAAAACCAAAACAAAAAAACCCTTGGTTCTTGCATATTTTCTGGACCATCATGTCTACAACAACACTCCAATTTTACTATAGCATGGGCTTCAGAAGAACTGTCTAAGGAAAAAATTGGGGGAAGAACATTTTCATAGGTCTGTTATCAGGTAAGTGTTCATTTGGGGGATGAGAGGTAGATTGTACTTTCCTCTGAAGCACCCAGTATTCATCCCTCCCAGGGACATGATACTAGGCTGCTCTGATCCTTAAAGCAATTCCTACATTCCAACTGCAACCAGTAAACACTTTAAATATTGGTTATGTCTTCTGAGAAAGAAATGTCGGGTAAATAATGCATGAGCCAAAAAACACAGTTTCAGGTTATCCAAAACTATTAGCTAATTCTGGACAAATTCAACAAACAGTTTTGGCCAAAAATTACAGCAGGAGAGAAGGGGAAAGGGAGGGAGGAGGAATTTTGGAAAGGTTGACAGTTATCATTTTGATGTTTTTAACTGAAACATTTGGGCTGTACAGAACTCTGAGTTCTGAAGTTTACCTAGATTCAATTTTTAAAGAGAGATGAACACCCCAAAATAAAACAAGATATGTTATGCTGAGTAAAACAAAATGTTTCATTTGTTCTGAAATAAAAATTATTTGGTTTTTTTTGATTTGGGAAGAAAAAAAATGAAAAGAAAATGGCTTGCGTTGAATAACTTTTTTTTCTTTCAATTTTTTCATTTGTCCAATAAATGAAAAAAAAAATGTTTATTCGCACAATTTTAGTTAGGACTTAATGACAAGTACGCACATAACTTTTGACAGTTCATCTTGTTTGCAGTGGAAGGAAGGAATTAATTAGCACCTTTGTAGAAAATAAGATAGTTGTGTATATCATGTTGTATAAATATCATATGCTCCTCCAATTTTCTGTTTGATATCTACCTACCTGAATATTGGGACTTAAATCAAAGGGGATTGTGAAGGGAGAAACCCATAGACAACTGGTAGGGGGTGTATATGCCCCCCTGATGAGGCTGGTGACCCCCCTGATGGCCGACACCGATGCTGTCGGCAGGACTGCCACCATCGGCAGCTTCTGTGGGTGCCCCTCCAGATTCAGGAAGCACCAGTCACTCATGGAGAAATCAATAAGTAATGAATCAATAGCAAACATAAGACAAGTGGGGTTAAGAACTTCAAAAGAGTAGTTGGGAAGTAGCTACTTATCTGACAGCATCTAAGCTGGCTTGGGTTGCGCTTCCATCCAGCTCAAAGCCTCAAACCGCAGGGTACTCTAAACTTTGAAAATAGCATTTTACCATTGGGGCTTGGTAAGCTGCAGCCTCCTGCAGCTGGGAACCTGGCTGGCAGCCAGAACATGGCTCCGGCAGATCAGGCTCTGGTTTTGGGTGGAGTGCACTGCTACCATGTGCGCTGTCCCACTTTTTTAAGACGTGGGTTTTTTTGACCCTGGGATCTCTCAGGGTCAACCCCTCCCCTCCCCCCGTGCTGCAAGATAGCAGCATGGGGAATGCCTGCACGGGCGGTGAGTGGTGCCACAGATGGGTCTGTGGCACCATATACCACACATCTGCACTTATCTGGACATGCCCAAGGAATGCATGCAGGGGCTGGAACATCAACTCCCAGCTCCAGTCAGATGGCATTCCCCAAATCAAAAGTTGGAGATACAGAAACTGCAGTTTTCCAGTTTGAAACAGAGCTCAGACTGGAAGAACAATGCAGGCAGGTTCTGGAGATCAAAAAACACAGGAACCAGAAGCCACATATTGACACCTATTTCACCACTGTTGAGAAGATTTGTGATTTATGGTTTCCCTGAAGATAAGATGTTTTCTCAGCCTATTGGGGCCTCATTTTACCATGGCACACAGTCAGATCATAAGGCATTCTCCAAGGGCTACAAAAAATGTAAGGAAGCCTTAAAGAAATTTAAGAAGTTAAAATTATACTGACCCTCAAAGCATGTGTGAAGAGATTGTATTGCTATGTAAAAGCACAAAGATGGTGGAGGTAACAAACAGCTTGGGTTTACCTTCACAAATACAAAGGTTTCAGGTCAGTCCCCTTGATATTTTATGCCATACTGTAAGGTTAAAACAATTGTATGAGATGCATCCCCCCAACTTAAAAAATGTGATTACTGAATAAGAAATCAAAAGGATTTCCTAGTAACAGGCCAAGAGGTGAATAAATGTGTGTGTAGTTGATCCAGTGCTGAAAGCAGATCCATAGGGGACTGGCCTAAAATGAGGTTCCCAGGAAGGAAAACAAGCAGAGGCATCCCAGAAATAGAGTAATACTAAACTGATGTGACAACCCTAAATAACCTTTTAAGAGTGATTCCAGAGATCTGCAATGCTATTCCTGTCAGATGGTCCAGGTACTTGGGTTTAAAAGCAAAGAAACTGGCAATGAGTTTTGGTGGATTAAAGAGCTGTCTGCCCAGCCAGGAAAGCAGCCCGCATCTCAAGCCATGAGCCATACAGCATGTGAACATATGAGTTTAAACCCCAAATAACTGTGTGTTTATGTTGTGGATTCGTAAGTATGGCTCCATCTGATACCTTGTGGAAAAACTAGAGGTTAAGGAGGAGGTATTCCAGGGATATCAAGAATCCTAGAATCATAGAAATTAAGGGCTGGAAGGCACCTTGAAAGATCATCGAGTCCAACCCTCTGCTCTGGGCAGGAATACTGCTGAGATCAAATGATCCCATGCTGCTTGCTTTGCTACAGCACCGCCCACACCAGCACAGAGCCAATCCTCCCTGTTTCTGGAGTGAGGGCCGGAGCCTATGCCCATCACCATTGCTTTCACCAGAGTGATGCCTACACCAGCAGAGCCAAGCATACAGACTGCACCAACAGAGTCGGCTTTCCTTGATCGAAGAAGCCCTACTCACCTGTAGGAGACTAGAATGCTGCAGCACCAGAAGCTCCTGACCCTGACCGACTGAGAAGGACAGGAGTGAATGTGAAGGTCCCTGGACAAGACACTGAGGGGCTCTCACTGGAAACTGGTGAGGGGCAACAATTCTGCCAATGTTTTTGTTTGTTTATCCAAAATGAACATTTGGGATCTTGGGCAGGAAGAAGGGAGCCTATCTGCAAGGAATAAACCCCTGCCAAAGCCTGAAAATCAGGTATCTCTGAAATGCTCCCAGTCCAAACTGGGGCACAGGTGACCGATTTAAGATGTGGAGGATTGTGGAGGGAGTGTAGGGGTGGAGGAGCTCCCAACAGTCCCCATGAACCTCAATCAGGATGGCATCCATCTGCATAGGGTAGAAGCTACCCTTGACTGGTACCCAGAGAGAGGGTTGTGACTGATGGATTAGACATTGTGATAGCGGTGACAGCAGAGTAGGATGGCAGGTCCACCACAAATGGCAGGATGTAAAAAGTTTGCCAGAGCTACCACTCTGGCAAGACAAGAAGGTCCCATCAAAAGAATTCTACTTTTTATATATAAAGTAATGGTGGGCGAGTCTGGAGGTGGGGCTATATCCTTCTGCCCCAGTACATTAACAGGCAAGTCAGTTGTTCTCAGCTGCAGCCTGTTACAGCCCCTTTCCACCACCTCTGCCTGAGTGCCAAAAGAGCTTATTATGCCTCTAACACTATTTTTTGAAACCAGACTTTGTGACTAAAGGAGCTAGGCCTCTCCTTTCCCTTGGTGGAGAAGATGGGAGTACAACAGAATGATGCTGCAGCTGAGAGTATACCCCAGTGTGGGGAGACTGGGGCATAGCAGAATGTTGTTGTGAAACAATTTCTATTTGGAAGTTGGGGAAACTGAGACAAAGAAGGAGTAAAGAAAAACATGTGCCCCCTGTCAATAGGTGAGAAAAGCCCCAATGAACTGTACAGCAGCCAAGTGGCTGCTGCTTATAGCAGGAGCACCTTTTCAGACAATAGACTGCTTATCTTGAGGTCCAGTGATCAAGAGACTTCAAATTGGAGCCCAGATGGATAATTGAACAAGAAAGGAATAGAGACAAATGTGTTCCTGACCTATGGACAACCAGGGTTTGACTTATATTTCAACTCTTGAGAGGGTCTGCAAAATAAATTGGCCGGGGTTGGGGCTATGTACTTAGGTCCCTGCCATTAACACGGGACTGGGGCCAGCATTGGTTGCAGTCAGGAGCCGCTGCCACAGCCTGGGCTGCTTAGAAAGGTGCAGGGTGGGCTGGGAGCTGGTCATGGTGGTGCATGGGCTCTGGGCTGTTGCAGGGGAGGAGGGGAGGGAGGGGTGCCGACTGCCCCATGGGGGGATTCTCAACCCCCTCTGAGCTCCCCCGTAATTTGAACCCTGTGGACAACTCTGAGATGGAGAAAAAACCCTGGGGAGGGAAAGCCATTTCTGAGGAGACCCCTTTCCTCATCTGAACCAGTGGAACAAGAGTCCAAGGGTTACTGCTAAGTTAAATCTAACGCTATAGTGTGAATTGGAACAAGTCTACTCTGATTTTCCCCAGATGATCAAGGGTATGCTTCCGACACCATCTAGGGCAGAACCACACTGAAAAGGAGACCTTGTGCTGCAGCTAAGACATCCAGGGTTGTGCTATATGATTCCACCTACAGTAAAGTGTAGGAAGCAAGCCAGTCATCTGAGGGCTGCGCACAAGAGGGACTAAAGCCTGTAACCATGACAACCTTATAGAAGCTCTATAGTATTGTTATTACATTGAAGAGTTACTCAGCTACTCAAAATCCAACCGAGTCATACGCGCACAGTATGCTCTAAACGAATCAACAATTTCTAGATCAGCAGGTCTCTGATTGGTCTCCCACACATATTGTCCTCAGTATTATTCTCAATAAGCCACTCAAACTACAGCTGTAGTAAACAACCAGTTCTCTCCTTCACTAAAATGCATCAACAACACAACTGAAACTATATCATTAGCAGCAAAAACAGTCAGTGTCACTGAAAATTGAGACAGGAAAAAATGTTTTTTGCTTGTAAAGAAAGGTCTTGGGTTTGCCTCAACCTTAGCAACCAGATATTATTATGCTGTAAGCACATTCTTTTCTGTATAGCAAGCATTTGAATATACAGGTTACTGACAAGTGTAAATATCCATGCGTGTTTGGAGGTTTCTTTTGTTTTTCTTTTGTGCGAGTGTTATCTATGTGCATGTTTCTAGGACATACCCTTCTCTCCCTATCCCACTTTAAAAGATGCAGCATACCTCCATGAGGTGATTCACATGGCAATTAAGTCACGTTTCATTTTGGAGGAGCAGAATTCAGTGTTATGCTGAACACCCCCCTTTTAGCCTGTTCGTGTTCATTTTCATGAATGAAAATGGTTCATTTTCCTGTTTTATTTTTCCATAATTGACTTTTTCAAGAAGAGCTAGATACTTAAGACGTCTGTTTCAAATGGTTTTGGAATAGTTATTTGTAGGATCATAAATATGTAGTAGGCTTTGGAATACAGGAAGACATTCTGCCCCGGAGACTTACCAAAGAAAGTAACACTAGGATGAGAGGGTACAAAAAAGCGAAGGACAAGACAGTTCTCAAAAGGACAAGAATAGTACATCACGGCTTCCTAGAAAGCTAACAAACACCTTCAAGATAAATAGGATGATGGTTATTCAAAAAGCTGCACTGACCTTGACCTTCCAAACCCACAGGGACAGGAAAAAGAGATTACAGGTACATATTTGGGGCAAATTATTGGGGCATGCCTCAAATACAAAAGCCCTTTTTCCTCTCCCCCACCCCCAACATGCTTCAACAGAATACAAGAGGACCAGTATCGCCTCTCTACTTCAGAGATCACCAGCCACAACAAAAATCAAATAAAAAACACCAAAAACACTACCTTTTGTAAAGGGTGAGAATTTGAGGGGTACATCCTCCGTGAAAAGCAGGTCTTGGACAAGATGTCCACCAGTGACCTACCAAGATTTTAGAGCACTGAGTGGTTCCCAAGAAAACTTGAGGCAGGCCTTCCTTCCCTTTGGAACAGGCAGACAGACAATCCAAGCAACTGACTCCACCCTTCAAGGCATCTTTCTGGGTGGAGTTATTCCAGGACAGGCTTGTTCACAACTCAAAGCAACAAAACGTATTGGGAGGCCTGAATCCAAGATCTCTGTCAAACATTATAGCTCCAGCATCCAACTTAGTTTTGGTTCAGATATTCTGCATTTCTCATCCACTGATCCCAAGTCCTTGTCTTGGTTTTCAGCTTTTTCATCTTCAGAATAAAGATGGATCCTTCACCTTGTGACCTGGATATTCTTAAGCATAGGTCATCCCTCCTCTTCACCAATTCATAATGTCTTGGCTAATGGCAGGAAATGATATAGAATAACCTACTGAAATGGATGAGATTCTCTTTTTGGTGCAATACAAAATCTCTAGTACCACATGACATCTCAAGACATGTCATCCTTGACTACCTTTGAAGCTCAAACTCAAGCAGGTCATCTCAGTTCATCGTCTGCCAGAAGATGGTCAGACACTGTTTTCCTACTCTACTATGATGAAATTCATAACAAGTCCAAGAGCCAAGACAAGGTACTCTCACCACCATCCTACTGTGGGATCATAATGTAGCTTTTGTAGCAATCCCAGTTTTAGAGCCAATGACACAATGTCCACTACTGTATTTGCCATTAAAAACAGTCTTCTTGAATGCTGACACCTCAGGAAGAATGGCAAGGGAGAAATCAAGTCAAGATGGGAGATTACCTCTACATGATTTCCCATCCAGACAAGGTATCTCTAAAGATATGCCCCAGGTTCCTGAGGAATGTGAAAATAGAGTGTCTCCCAAACCAGCAAATCCCCTCCTCACATCCTTTCCCCCAAAAACTCACGAGCTAAGGCAACCTTCCATAACCTGGACATGAGACATGTCCTGGTCTTTTACTTATGAAGGACAAAAAACACTCATGTTACCTCTTTGTTTCTTCATAGTTGTAAGAGAAAGGAGGAAGGATATGACCATCATCTGAAGACTTTCCAAATGGATCTCTGATTTTCTGTGGATGAGCTATGATTTGAGTATATTCCACTACAGCTCAAAATTCATAAAATCCCAGCCTTCTGCAAAACATCCAGTTGAAATCATATTTATACATTTGTGAGACTTTATGGAGCCTCTGAAGCCTTCAGATTGGATGCAGCTTTCAGCAAAACACCAGTCACTGCGATCCTGACTTTTAAGATCCCACCTCTGAATGGACCGGGCACTGCGTTGGAGTCACCCACAGTGGAATGCATACAGGGGCAATAAATCAAAACTTCTTCTGTCAAGTAACTAAATAGTTCTTGTCAAGTAAGTAGCTTCTCTATATATATTCTCTTGGTAACATAAAGCTATTTTGGAATTCTCCTACATCCCATGTTCAGGGTTCCTGGATGCTGGCAGCTGAGACCACAAAAATGACACTTGCCCAACCCTCAAAAGGCATGAGTGGGTGGAAAGAGCAAGGAGTAGTTAAAAAAAAAATTATGCAAGCTGGGTAAAAGTCTTAATTTCAAAGCCAATTATATTTGGTTTATATTGCTTGAATGTTAAATTAAAATATAATTTTGGATTATTTCTGTGCTTTATCTTTTAAGGATAAATACAATGCAAGAGGGAATGGATGTGAACAAGTACCATTTCTCCAGGTTTCACTACACTGGCAGAAGTGTGCTATTCCCTTTCAAAACATAAATAAATATGTTAAAATGTGGTTCTTTTGAAGCCTGTGCTAAATTTGCTTGCAAATTTGCTTGCAAACAAAGGCCCCTGTCTTGCAAGGTGGTAGGCCTCTGTTTGCAAATCATGTGAGCAAATTCAGTGTTTTGCTGAATAATGGTCTACGTGTTCTTATCTCCAACCAAAATCTCCTCACATACCTGTTGTGGGAAGAGGAAAGAACTCAAAGAAATAGGCAGGCAAGTACCATGGTAGAAAAATGTGTTCCCACATGAACGGGAAATGAGATCCACCTAGTTTATGTAGCTGTTAAAAAAATTAAAATATCTTATACTACCAATCGTATCTTGGAATTTTCTGGTTTTAGCAGGGAGAGAATAGACAGGTGATATTTATCTGATAGCATACACAGAGGAACTTACTTCATATTGTTCAAAGGTAGAGGTATTTCTCAGCTAGATAACAATTCATGTCTGAATTTCAAATGTTGGCAAAAATAGAATTCTCAAAATTCTTCTGAAGGAAGCTATGAATAATTAAAGAGCAGCTGGAAGACATTCACATAGCAAGTGAATTTCCATACAATTCTCAGAAAACAAAAAGCCATCCCTATATACATAAAAACTCTAAACCAGGCAGAGAGTAGTGACAAATGAACATGCTGGTTTTCCTGATAGTCTCCAGCCTAACATTATTACAATGAAGAATCACCGTGTAGATCCATGTTCAGAGTATGGCATTCATGAAAGAATAACTCTGGTTCCCAGCTCTACGAGAGAGAGAGAGAGAGAGAGAGAAGTAATTTCTTTTGAAAAAGTGTGAAAAGGCAGTCATGATACTTCAGATTAGTCACTGAACATGACACACTGTACTGAACTTAATGGAAGTACAGTACCAAGCTCACAGCCCAGGAGCAAAAGCCTTTCTGCCACCTCTGCAAACACCTGATTTCAGGATGTTCTGGCAGCCAAAATAAGTGCAATGTACAACAGGAAACATTGTCAATATGCTGGAGGGCCTCTCAGAATAAACTTTTGCACATTTGTCCCCTCAGGCAGTCCTATATGATACCTTCTCTGAGGAAATGTCTTTATGTGGCTGCAGAAGCACAAAGGACCATAGCAGAGAGGAGAATCCTTCCTTGAGAACTCTTGAAAAAGGTGACCAGGATATTGGCTAGAATGGAGGATGCTTTGAACTTCCACTGGTTAAAAGCAGGGGTCAACAACATATAGCACACAAGCTGGGTATCTCCTGTAGAGCCACTGGATCCAGCTTACAGGGGGCTGTTCTGGTGGCTAAGAGATTCTCCTGCACCAGGGCCAGACAATAAGGAGCTGCACCAGGATGGAGCAGTTGGGGGCTGTGCCCATGCTGCTGCCACTTCTCCCTACTTTCTGACTGCAGCATGGGCACAGCTTCCAACCACCCTAAGTGCCACAGCTCCTCATTGCCCAGTCTCATTGTGGATGCGGGCAAAGCCCTGCAATGCTAGAACACTTCCTAAGTCTTACATTGCTGACACCACTGAACCAAGCTGTGTTGTTCTAGACTACCATTCAGAAAGGTTGCTGACACCTGTTTAGAGGAACACATTGCCATACTATAAATGAAGTACATTTACTCAAACTTTGTCCAGGAGGCTAAAGGAAATGGAGAATTGCCAGAGAATAGAACAACCATGACCACACTGATTCCTGATTCTTCAGACACTTTCCCTCCTCCAGCCTACTTCCAATGTACCTTTGGGGAATCTCCCAAGTCAGGGTATCTGTGCAAGGGTGCAAAGTATTAGGGATCTGTGAAGCTGTAGCAGAGATTTGGCCCAATTCGGTGGCCAAATCTCCAAATCCAAATCAAATCAGAGGACCCTTTAATCTCTCCAAATTGAACCAGAACCCTCCAAATAGATTCGGAGAGATTCGAAAAGATTTGGCGATTCAGACATAGACACAGCTTTAAATGTTTTTCTACATACCTCTAGGTAGCAGGCAACTCATCAATGCTGTGATGGTGGGGCACATGGAGTGTCCCACAGAAGCGCGGGGGGCTCCCCAGTGCACTTAGCAGCAGACCCGGAAGTGGACTAGAAGCACTTCCATCTACTTCCAGGTCTTCCAGGGAGGATTGGGGAAGATCCCCCACGGCCAATTGCTGAGCCCAGGGGGGTACAAGGGGGCCTCCTGCGCACTCACTGGTGGACCTGTAAGTGGACTGGAAGTACTTCTGATCCACTTCTGGGTTCTCCACCAAACGTGTGGAGGGGCCCCCCCTGCACTCCTGTGGGACGCTCCATGTGCCCCAGCCTTGCAGCGTTCACAAGCTGTGCTGATAACCTCGAAGTACGTAGAAAAAAACATTTAAAGCTGTGTCTATGTCTGAATCACTGATTCTCTGAATCAGCATCGAATCTTCAGATTCAGATTTGGCCGAATTGAATCAGGGACGGTGATCCGAATCAGCAAGTTAAATCACTGTCCCTAATTTGGGCCAAATCTGAATTGAATACGGCCTACTTCGCACCCCCCTACAAAGTATAAATTGGGTGTGAAATGAGATTAAATCATAAGAACAGCATTTTACACTCCTTAAACATGAGTGCAAGGGAGAACTGGCATTTTTAATATTCATTATTTGTTAAGAAACATTGTTTTAAATACATCTGCTTTTACTTATCTAAGATGCTGACTACACTTTTCCTGAAGTAGGCAATAGGTGATTTGAAGCAAACTTAAAAACATTCAATTGCATACTCGCATTAGAATTGTGGTGCCATCTAAATTCCAGGCAAGATAGGGGTTCATTATCATGAATGCCAGACAAAAACATGGAAGACATTGTTTCTTTAACAGAAGACTAAAAGCAGCAAGCAAGACAGACAGCAGCAAGACAGACAACTGAAAAGAAATCAAGAGTAAGTAACAAAATCAGGTAGGGCAAAGCTTCCAAAAGTACCTAAGCAAATTGCTAATAGAGCTGATTAGGAATTTTCTAACAAAATTCTTTTTTTAATTAAAAGTACAGTTTCCTTAAGATTTAAGTTGTCCATGAGCATGCACCATTATAAAAGAGAAGACCAACATGCATCATGGAAAATACAGTCCATGGACAAGAATGGGACATGAGATATTTGAACAATGACTTCCAAAACACAGTAAGCCATTATGGGTAAAATCAGTTTAATGTTAACCTGACTTGAAGTTTTTTGGATCATTTCAAACTGACCTAAATATTTCAATTCTGAATCAAAGTTTATCATTAGTTAAGAATTTTCCCTATTTCAACTTTTAGCCCTGATTTGGTTGAGGTATCAGAAATTTTAATTTTTGTTGAGCTTTAATAATATAGAGCCAAAAACGACATTTTCAAAATCTAATTAAACACCAATAGAGATTTAAGGTCTTGAGACAGACAGCATGGGTAGCAACAAGCAAGCTGAGGTTGGGGGGGTTGGATCTGGGGTACTGGGAAAGGAAGGGAACAGTGGGCCCAATCTAGACCAGTCAGGGAGAGAGGGAGAAGTGGGGTGTTTATGCTAAAGTTACTAAGGTGTAGCCTAGAGTGGATACATGTTAGTGTAACATGAGCTCAGTGATACAGATAAAAGATAAACCTAGACTGGAGTGGCATAACTTTATGCTGCCTAAGGAGTGCTTGTGACTAGTTTCAGGTATTAATGCATGGGAAATAAAGGGGTTAAAAGCTCCAGGAGCCATCTAAAATTAAAATGTAGCAAAGCCCATAAACTGTGTAATCACTTGGGTACTTCTGAAAATGTTACCCATTATCTAACACTGATTGCTCTGTGCATGTCCTTTCACTGCATCTGACAAAATGAGTTTGTGCTCACAAAAGCTTGTGTATCTCCAACTTGGTCTATCAGGTGTATCTCTACTCTGCCTTTATACTCTGGACAAGAGCTTTTCAGGATGATCTGGATGGGAAACAAAAATTCTATTTCACAGAAATATTTGAGGTCAGTCGTCCTGTCTCTCTCTTTCAGTATCTTCTACTGCAGATATTTTACCTTATAAAAATGTTAAATACTCATTGGACCAAAGAATGAGAAGAAGATTAATTCTGCAGCCCTGTGTCCAGAGATTCACCTGAAATACAAGAGATCCAGGCAGGTTTTGAATTATACTTTGACTTTTGGGGTTCTGCAAAAAAATAAAATAAAAAAGGGCTGCCCATCACCATGCCCTAATAGAATTGGAGAACCCCCCCACGCAGGTTATGATTTTCAAATCTTACAGTGAGGCTCTTGTCTCTTATGGGGGGGCCCCCCCCCCCCCCCCCGAGCTCCTCCATAATTCAAATCCTGGATCCAGGTGCAAGTCCTTCCTCTGAATCAAGCAGAGCTTTATCATATGTCTTCAACCTCATAGGAGAGTGCCTTAGCCATTAGGGTGGTTGTATTCTGGGGCAGCAACTGTAGGAGAAGATATCGCTTTTTGGTTTTGGCTACAAATTCTATCTTGAACCTCAAGAACCTCCCAGTAAAAGTTTTGTAGAATCTGATTAATTTCTGAAAACAATGTTTTGCTGTGACACATTAGAATTTTCAAATGCAAAACCTATTTCATTGAAAAATTCCTGATAGCTCCACAGTGAATAAGAAGTTGTAATCCCACAATCCAGGGGAATTTGCATGGGGTCTTGTTGGATTAGATACAACCTTTGACACTATTAGTATCAGGCTGCCAAGATATTCATTGGACAAAAAGGCCCATATCAAGAAGCTGCAAAGCAGGGATAAAAGAAAACCTGAAATTTTGGCTTTAAAAATGTCTTAATTTTGCTCTTCATAGATTTCATAGACATTAGGGCTGGTAGGGACCTCACAAGATCATTGGGTCCAGCCCCTTGCCCAAGGGGCACAAGTCTGCTGGGGTCAAATGATCCCAGCAAGATAAGCATCCAAGTGGGTCTTAAAGGTGTCCAGAGTAGGTGCTTGCACCACTTCTGGCAGGGGAGTCTATTCCAGATTCTGGGGACTAGATGGTAAAGAAGTTTTTCCTTATGTCCGGCCTAAAATGGTCTTCCTGGATTCTGTGACCATTAGACCTCGTCTTCCCTTGGGGTGTCCTGGTGAACATATGTTCTCCCAGTTCCTGATGCACACCCCTTGTATACTTTTAATCACTTCTGTCATAGTATGATTCATGTAAACAACTTAAACAGAATGACAAAATACCTTGCACATGGGTGTGGTGAAGTTTGTCATTCTATCTGTTTTATAAGGTGCATCTGCAAGTTGACAGAAGTTACCTGGCAATCCCAAAAACTGGTCTTACTGAAAAGTGACATGTGTAAGGCTGTATTTTTAAAAACATTCTTTATAAAAATCGACTATAAGCATTTATACTATAAACATTTATAATATTAATCTGTGTTTCCAGAGCTCTCTTTTTGTGTACTGTCCTTGCTAGGCACTCAAATCTTGGCAAGTAACTGGAGATTAAAATCTAGGTGCAGCTTGCAGGCCACTTGAAAGATATTTTTTGCCTAAAATACTGTAGTATAGTTATGTTTGCAGAAGCATTTCAGTACCTTAATTATTTCTCCCTTCCATTGGAAAATGTGAACAGCTTTATTTGGCGAAAGGCTACTTATGTGGGTTGCTGTTTTAACTGAAACAAGTCAAGTTATCAGTGGTGTGTTGGCAAACCCTTTCACTGAGAGCTGAGCCAATCAAAGCAGTATGTAAGATTATTAATATATTTATTTATTCTGACTTGACGTAAGCTCACAAATGATGGTAATTCCCACATTACTATGTCAGATTTTGGGGTAAATATAGAGTATGTGAACTTTGACTAGCATGAGGCAGTCCTGTGATTCATATTCAGCTATGTTAACCATTTCACTACTCTATACAAGGAATGGCCATTGCAGCTGTATGTACCAGTCTCATCCTGAAGTGTTTTTTTAACTTGAGTTTCAGTGCCAAATCATTGTAAATTATGTTTTCATATTTAAAAAATGGTAGGGCAAGGTAAGGTTACCACATACATAATAGCTGACACAAAACTACAAATAAGAAATGAAAAGCTAAGCCACATAACAGCATGTTCCTTCCCCTTATTCACCATGAGTAGATGCCCAATATTGCTACACCTCACAGAACATCCAGCATAACATTAACTTTCCACCCTGAAAAGGTAAAGGTCTTCAAATCCCTCTCCTGATTAAATGTGCATACCCAATATCAAGATCTTCCACAACAAATGTTTATATTGACCTTCCCCAAATACAGTAAAAGCGCTGTTATCTGGCATGAGTGGGGAATCGGGGGTGCTGGGTATCTAAAAATTCTGGCTACCTGAGGCCAGCTGTTTTCAGCCAGATGTGGAGTGGGAGGATGGGGGAGGGTGGCAGCAGCTGGAGCAACAGCAGCACAGGGTGGATATTTTGGATGGATGCTAAGCGACGACAACACAGGGTGGTGGGTGGCAGCCCCAGCCACTACGTGCGAGTTTACCCTCCCTCCACCTCTAGAATTCTGGTTAATAGAGTATTCCAGTTAGTAAAATGCTGGATAACAGGGCTTTTACTGTATTTGTGCCAATTATCTGTGTTGCTGGGCACTAAGATGTGCCTGCTCCTTTAAGGACAGGAGCAGCCTAGCCAGGGGGCTCTACAGGCTAGGCAGTATATCACAGCTGTGGGTTACCTGAGCAACAAGTTAATGATGTAATTAGTGGGCACCTGCAGATGGTCAGCTGACCGGAAGGAGGCAAAGACCTAAGCACATATAAGCCCAAGGCTGGGAGGTGTTAGTTCTCTGGCAACAGCCAGGGAAAAGAGCTCCTGCACAGGGAAACTCCTCAGGGATGTTGGTTGCCCATTCTGCTGCCTGCAAGATTAGTAAGGCTCCAGGAGCTGATAAGGTACCCAGGGCTAGGAGGCATGCTATACAAGGGAAGAAGTTGGCCTTCTTAAAGGGGCAGATCACAGCCTCTTTTGGTTATTGTTATGTTATAGCTCAGGGGCTTATGTTTGTGTTATTATTTGTACTGGAGGTTTGGGATGAGGCTCTAAGGGGAGGTTCAGAGGTCCCATTAGTGCCCAGAAGGGTGCAACCGGACAAGGGCCAGAAAGCCTATCACCAGAGGGATGCAGCCACATAGGGCCAGGGGGCTTAGCACCAGAGGGGCAAAGATACATGGGGTCCAGAGATTCTGGTGTTGGTGAGGTGCAGCAAACAGGGGCCAGGGGTCTAGTGACCAGAACAGACTGGGTGGAGCTAGTGCCTCAGAGCCAGGTCCAACACAGTGGGCCTAGGCTAGAAGGCCTAGCCAGATTAAAGGGGTCGAGGCCAAGTAGGCCAAGACCCCAACAGAGAGAACAACATCTATGAGGCATGGGACATGGTAACACTCATGAGGCATGGTACATGGTAAAGGGAAGGTTTGGAGCCACACAATTAGCCCATAAAGCTCAAGGTGCCCCATGTGCCACAATACTTGGGTGGGGTTCGGCGAAGTGCCCCAAAACCAGCAAGTTCCTGTGAGGGTCAGCGGACCAGGGCATAAGAAGGCCCATGGGTATCCTTCTAATTTATTACTTTAGCATCAAGATGTGGCAGGTGAGACAAGAGGGCACCCTCAGGATGGAGCTGACATGGTTGTAGAGCCACAGGGGGCTTTACAGCCATCCATGGGGACCCCAACCCATGACGATCTGAATCATTAAAACTGAAAAACAAAGGTCATAACTGAAGCAAATTCATTCAAATATCCAAATAATTTTTTCATGAATTACCCAGGTCTAATTAATACATACTTCCTTGCTTGATGCCCTATATATGCTGTCTTCAGTTGAAAAGTCAAATTAGCCAGATTCCGTTACTTTCTACTACACCAAACATCCATATCTAATAGAGACAGGAGCAGAACCATTTGGTGAAGGAAACAAAAAAAGAGAATGTGGCGAGGTTAGAGTGGTTGTAGTCTGGCAAAGGTGGTGCTATTAGATTGATGCACATATTAGATTTTGCAAACATTACATTACAGCCATTATCTTTAACAAGACTGGACTGTGAAGAAAAGTGCAGAGATATAAACAAAGACAAGAGCACATACATTACATAGAGAAACAGACCAGACCAGGTCAGAATGTGTGTAATTAAGGACATATGGGCTCTGGCTGCATATTCCAAAGTAGCATAAGTATCTGCAGCAATCAGTTTCTGAGCTTTTACAGTCACCATTTTCATGATCTGGGCCAAGGCCAACCTAAGCCCCTGAGGCACTTACTATCAGAAATTGGGGTGGATCAAGTATTTTCCAGTGTTTCCACAGATGGAAATATAAATATTATTAAATAAATAGTAAATAAGTAAACAAATCAATATTATTCCATTGTTGGAGGACTGGGCTAATAAACTCCCCAGTCCTGGGCATTACACTATCTACACATTTGCCTAACACTTCTGTATGTCATCTGCTTGCATTTTGCAAGACTTTGCTTCCTCCAGGCTTTAGAACTGAATGAAAAACAAAAGATAATCAGGAGTTCTACTATATAGTTTAGTATTCAGAAACACATTTCTTCTCATTTTTATTTCCGACATAAATGTTGGATCATTATTACATCAGTCTGCATCACCGATATAACTTGACATGAAGTTGCATAAGACAAAGTGTCTGATGTAATTTGATGCATCATTCAGGAAACATGAAGCAAGAAATCTGGCTAGTTGGAGTTTTTTCATGGTATTAAAGGTACTTTCAAGTATTCAAGCAAAAAACTCAATAGCTCTTGAAACAGGCTTTTGAATCTAGCATTCATCCCCCACATTTTATGCATCATCGTTACTTTAGCTGTCAAAGTGTCACATCTTTCCATTTCACACAGCTCATGTTGGTGAAGCAGCTATGCTGTAACAAATAGCATTTTTAACCAGCCAGAAGCAGTGGCTTCAATAAGGGGCTGATTCTGTCATGCTTATTCACACTGAGCTACAGTGAATACACCTTTTTTTTAACAATCAACCCTGTTGATATCTGAGGACAGAATGAGGCTCTCAGTATATTGTATGATATGCTTGCCAGTGCAGTAAAGTGTGCTCTTGACACATTATAAACATATTTTTCTGTGTCACAACAGCATTTCCAGCTTGCTGCTTACTATATAATTGCTACAAGTTTGACAAAAATATTGAATGGACAAATTTTCTGCTGCACAGGAGCTCAACTGGTGATAGTGACAGTGACAACAGCATGGTGGGAGAGTACTTTCCCCTTCCCTGCCCAGTTCCCTGGGAGCAGGCATGGGAGGGTGAGGGAAGAAGGTACTCTGCACCTGACCCCACCGCTGCTGTCCAGGCCCCAGCTGAGCTCAGCCCTGCACAGCCCAGATGGAGCAGGCTGAAGCAGGTCTGTAACTTCTCCTACCCCTGGGACAGAGGGGAAAGCAGCAGCAGCAGGTGAGGGAGGGGATGTGAGGGGACATTCCTCAGAGCATGAAGGCAAAGGCAGAGGGGATGCTCATTTCCTTTAGTGACATAAAAAAATACCCAGAGGCAGCACCTGCACAGGTGGCAGAGGGAGGTACAACTACACTTGTAATGTGGGGTGCTGCTCCTGTATCCCGTTTTGGGAAATCTTAGATCCACCCGTGTATGTCCGTATGTATGTACATACATATGTATGTACATACATATGTATGTACATACATATGTATGTACATACATATGTATGTATAGGACACCCAAGTAGATATGGAGCCACTCTGCCAAACTTCTGATTTTGCTCTTGCCTTGGCCCCTTACTGTCATTTTAGGGGACACTAGAATTAGGCCTTGTTCTGGCTCTTAGAATAGCAGTGAACTTCATGCTGTATGGTCAAGCAACTAGGATATGAAGTTCTCCAAGCTAACAGAAAACTGCAGATATTTTTCTTATAATCAGCTCTAGTTATAAGAAGGTACTTATCAGGTTTACAACTACCATTTCTTCTTCACAGTCAGACAAGCATGATAGGAATCCAGTCCCAGTACTGCAATACCCATGTCCTTTTCCTTTAAATTTATTTTCCACACCTAAAAAGTAACAAGTTCCACTGAGACAACATGAAGTGATTAATATTTCATCATGGGTTTTTTTATTCTGAAGTAGTATAGTATTTTCTTTTTATTCAGGACTAACAGACATTTTCATTCTTTTTCAAAATGTAAAGAACATAGCTGACACACCCAATGAAAGCTGACTTTTCCAACATGATATTTCTTCTTTGCCAAGGGTAGCATCATCTTTTACACTGTGCCAGGAGTGGCTGGAAATTTTCTTTCAAAAGAAAATCCCCTCTTCTTTTCCTATTGTTATTTGTAAGTAACAAAATAAGTTCTTTGAAGGAGTGGCTGTGCTCCTTCTTTCCTCAAAAGAGTTCCCTGCAGGCTGAGTAAGACAGCAAGCTCCTAAGTGGCCTGTGTTAAGTGATCTATGGGTTTTGGTCCCCACAGACAGCTTCCAATACCACTAAGACCATCGTCTTAGTGATATGAACAGTCTTAACAGAAGTACCAAAGGCTAAGTGTGGAGACTCCCCTAACTGCACATGATCTTTTTGGGCAAATTTAAGGCACAATTGTGTGTGGCAGGGGCTGACCGTGATGTATCTGCCCTGTGGACAAATAGAAGACACTGTTTGCAATGGAGTTCAGCCCAGCATCTTTTTGTACTGTAAGTGTTATCTGGTTTTTTGTGCTCAGTGCCAACCTGCACTCTTTGGACCCCCACCCTCCAGGCCCTGCACTTTTGATTTGTAACCTTAATCTAAGGTCATCAAGTTTCCTTCTCGTCCCTCCCTTGTTTGGAGGAAAAACCACTCTCCTTATTTTGCGAGGGGCCCCTAAAAGGCCCTTCCTCCCAAACTGGGGTTGGATAGGACAGCGTTGTTTGTCATGTGAGGTCATTTGTTGGCCCCTACCAAAAGCACATTTAAACCCCATTCATCACTTCACAGTCTTGAAGTCTATTGTCCTGATTTCCATTTTGGTACCTCCCCTTTAAAGGAATGGAGAGCTAATCCATTACAAGGGAAAACTCTTTTCTTCAAGGGATTAGTTTCCTTCCTTCATCTGAATTTATACAGGCCAGCATCATTCACAAGCATTACATCACCATGAAAATTTAACAACAAAAAATAAAAAAGGAGGCTAAGAAAAGCATGCAAACCCTGTAATAGAATTGCATGAAACTTACAAACAGGAACAAATTAATTTTCTTGATGTCATAAAACAGTAATAAAAAAATGGCACACATCCTGTAGTGGTCACATGTAAAATCTGCCTTACTAGCCAGAACAAGGACAAAGTTCACCAATGAGTGAATGAATTATTCTTAGACTTCATTCAAGTAACAATTTTTTATGACATGACAGAATTACTCAACACCCAACTTCTGCTGGCTCATTGTAAACAGTCATGAGATCTCAACAATATCATAAATCCAGTTAATTCTTGTTTAAAATAAGCTGACAACCAAGGCACATGCAACTAAATACTTCTGTCTTTACATACAAGTAATGGAAGCTTAATGCAATAAAACATTATACTCTTTACACTTGAAAAGACAGAATGAGAGTTTTAAAGATGAACTGTACTTGAAATAAAGCAAACTGTGGCCTTCATTCTACAAGTTGAATAGTACTATCTTTGACCACGTGAGAAAATTTTTAGCAAGTATATTTCTGTGTAGCAACCATTACTCAAAACAAAATGTTTTACCATGTGTTCCCACTATCAATTGGTTGTATTAATCTGTGGATTCAATCTTATACTTTGAATATAAGATTTTAAGGATAGGGACTGCCCTGACTATGATACACAGACACTACCACACTACAAATGATGATGATCCATTGTTGTTCACGTCCATTTGGGAGAAGCACTGGAGGAAATCAGTTTAGTTTACATTATGGAAGATTTAGATTGGATATGAAGAAAAGCTTCCAACTACAAGGGCAGTGAAGCTATTTTGGCATCTCCATTGGGGCTAGGGACAGAAATTACATGTAAGTGATCAGAAACCAGTTCAAATTTGTAACACAATGGAGGTCAAGCACATAAACAACTTTCAAAATGGCCAAAACTGATTTAAGATAAACCTGGATGGATGTAATATCAGACTTAAATGATTTAGGTTAAATCAGTTTATTGAACTTCTGTTCCAGATCCCCTCCAGATTGAAGTTAACTCACAATCCCCCAGTATCCCAGGATGCTTTGCATCTCTCCCGTAACTCCCCCGCCCCCACAGGGCAAGCAAGCTAGCCTTGGCTCAAGTTGTTTGCACCAGCAGAGCAGGGAGATATGCTCTAGCTCCCCCCGGCTTCTGGCCTGGGCCACTGCAGCCATATGACTGCATTTCCAGGCCAAAAGTGAATATCGGTTCGCTTGCTTATCAGTTCAATCTATGCAGCTTAGACTAACCTGAGAAGATGGAATCAATTCAGCATCAGGCTTTTTGACTGTCTGTACTTAGCCTGGAAGTTTGTTAGAACAGGTTAGATAAACATCCTATACACCATCAGTCTCAGTACAGGGAGTGGAAGGGGTTACTACTTGAGGACTCTTGTGGCCCTACAGATTTAAGATTTTGTGAAATTCACTGGTTTAGCAACACCTATAGCTGGCTGGATAGCTGACATCAAGGGTTATGCCTGTCTAAGGCCACTGCCTAAGCAGGGAACCAACTTTCAGGAAGCGAAATGAAGAACAAAGGCCTGGAGGCACCACAGACTTCTGGAACTGGAAAGTGCTTAACACCAGTTCCAGTTAGTGGAGTCATAGTGCATCCCTGCAAAGGCCTATTAGCTCTACTGAAAGGATGGGTTATTTAGCCCAGGTGAAGTGTTGCATGAATGGAGCAATGCTGCTTCCCACTCAGAAGCAGTGCAACCCAAAAGCAGCATCACTGCATTCCCACAAGGTCAAGCAACAGTGTACTGCATGCCCTCAGCAGATGCAGATGGATGCTGCCTGGCACCTATCAGGGACCAGCTCTTGGGAACAAAGAGCTCCTATAGATGTGCAGTGAGGCTGCTCCAACATGCTGTAAATCCAGTACATCAGAGCAGATTCAATTAATCAAGGCTGCAGTAGTGTGGAAATTAACAGGCTCCAGCAGCCTCCAGCATCACATGTATTAGCATCCCCATGCTGAAAAATGACGGCGGAATGCTTTGAACTAAAGCTGGTTTGATGAGCTTTAGTTCAATATGCTCCACCACCATTTTTCAGCACAAGGACACTGATACACGTGACACTTGGATGCTTTTAATTAGGTTCCATTTTAGGGAGTCCTTGCAGACGTCAGGACATGGTGTTGAAATTGAGGACTGTCCTGTAAAGACTTTGGGCAGCTAGTCACTTTATCACTGCTGTGCCTGCCCTGACTGGCAGATGAGCCTGAGACATAACAAAAAGTGTATAGCGAAAACTCTTCTGGATAATCATCATTTTTTTATATTTTTATATTTCTGGGTATAGCTTAGGTTACAGCTATTCAGAACCTGAGCTGTTTTTAGCAGTTACAAATACTAGATGTTGCCCTGATAGACCTTTTCTACTCTTTCTTTCATTCAGATATAACATAAGTGTTTATAGCTTCTAAGGAACTTTTGTACCCCTGGAGATGAAAGGTATTACATACATACACATCCCAGTCGTACAACAGAGTCATTCATAGCCAACAGCAGTTGCACACTACTTCACCTGACTGCTTTGCCTTACCTACTCTAACTGTTCAAAATCAAAGTAGCATGGAGACATGGTGTTTTTGCAAATGACAAACTGCTACCTGTTCCAGGAAGATTTGCAATAAACACAAGAGAGTGATATGAATATTCATAAAGCAAGCAGGGACAGTCCTTATGCATACAACTCTGCATGACTAATATATTGTACTTAATACAGCAACATATCACACTTACCAAGCAAGGCTTCTACTTTATTAATTGCAGTCGCAGTACTTCAAAGAAAAAATATAAATTAAAAGTGAAATTAGGCTTATCAGGCCAAGCCATACAGCAATATTTTTCATTATTATCAGCAAAATAGTGCATTATGTATGGCAATGCATTTTATGGTTTGCAGTTTGTTTATAAGTTCAGCTGAGTATATATTAATATAATGTAAAATTATAGTTTCTGTTCTGTATCTACATCAGCCATACGGAAGAAGAAGACTTAATATGATGAGTCAAGTACAGCACATGAATAATACAGACACAGCCATCAGTGGCTTAAATGTAAGCCTGTGTATATGTGAATTGGTGCCAGGGTGTATGTGAATTGAGATAGTATTGATAAAGGACCTTCACAGCCAGATTGTGTTGTTCATGGACAAACCAATGGCAAAGAAAAAAGTACTACAAACAGTCTATGAAATGAAATTCGCTACATTTCTCCAAGTATAGAGAGGGAGGAGGCTTCAGGAAGAGTACTCATAGTATCATAGTACGTATGTCAACTCAAGTTGCTTGCACCAGCAGAGCAGGGAGTACTGTGATACCTGAAGGCTTGCCTAGTTGTATACCAACTATACAGTTGGTCCAATAAAAGATATCACCCACAAGGATTCTTGCCTCTACTTCCCACCACATCCACTTTTGATTATCACAGGAAACATAGGACATCGTACAGATTTAAGGACCAAGACCCTTTAAAAAAGGCTGCAGCATCAAGCCATCTGCCTACAAGATCAGTGAAGCCAAGGGACTGCCTTGCTTCTACCCAGTTTTTGTCATTGGCATTATAGATATTTAGTGCCATTTCCTTAATCAGATCCTGAGAAGAATTTGAGATCTTCCCAAATGCACCTGAATAGATTTAGCAGTTCATTTTGTTGAGCACCAAAATGCTTAGTCTCATCCTTTTCCAATCAACCCTAGTCTCTTTAACTGCAAATATGGGACTACAAATAGCAAGAATGAGGGCCTTCTGGCAAGACTCCCTGATCAAGCAGGAAATTCCAGGAAAACAAACAACAGGGAAGATGGCAGAGTTCTCCTTAAACCTTACCAATAGTCATGAGTCAGACTGCCTGTCCACTAGTTGCCCATTTACCAAGTCTATCGGTCAATTGATAGGCTGGAAGAGTGAACAGTGAGCTAGGTGTCCAGAAGTCTTGAATTCTAATCCTGACTCTGACCCTAATTCATGTAAACTTAGAGAGATCATTAAACCTCTATTCCTCTATTTCTCTACGTGTAAAATGAGGCTATAATAATGCTTAAGCAGCTACTTCACAGGGGTATCACAAGGTTTAGATGAGCAGTTCTTAAATGTTCTTGCTGGCAACTCCACTTCCAGGCTCATAAGCCCAACAGCCCTAGTTGCATTTGCATTTACAGTCCTCATTTCTACATCTAAATTTCCCTCAAACTCACAACCCTGTTTCTAAGTATCACAACCCCACTTAAGGGTTGCTGCTCTTAGTTTTAGGGCTGCCAGATACAGAGCTTCTCATAGGAAAAATGGAAAGTTTCATTAATTCACAATCTCAGTATGCACTTATGCCAAAATTACCAAATGCTGTAAACAGATGAAAACCCAAACAAGTCAACTGCTCTGTGGTCATTTGTACCAGGAGACCATTTCACCCTGTTTGCCTTTTTAAGAAAAAACCACCATTGCTATTTATGTCCGGTGCTTTACAACATTCTGCTTGCTTGTAAACCCATTAGAAAGCAAGGGAAACCCAAATAGTACTGGTTATTTCATCCTGTGGGAAATGAATGAATCAATGAATGAATGGAGGCCCACATTGCCAGACACACAGGCCCTGAATACTTCCATGCACATTGATGATAAAGGTTGCAGTAAGCAAACACAAAATTGACCAAGTATTCTTCTGTCTTTACAAGTGTGGTGGACTCACAAATGCAGCCCGGCTTGAAAGGGCTCAGAAAATCTTCATTTCGATTGGTGGAGCCTGTCCACCAGTCGGGTAAGGGCTGGGCAGAGCCGGCCCTGCCCCATACATGGAGGGAGGGGGCAGAGAGCCTCCCAGACCTGACTGAAGCCTGGGTTCTGCAGGTCCAGCAAGACTTCGAAGGCAGAGCCTTCAGAGTGAATAAAAGGAGCTGCATGCCCAGCACACAGCAGATGCATCGAGGGACAGAGAAGCCACCAGGGCTAAGAGCTGAGGAGAGCTGCCCAGTGGATGGAAGCTGTAGCCCAGAAGAGCCCCATAAGACTCCCTTGATGAGACCAGAGTGGCGAGTGATGTCAGCCCCAGCCAGCGCACAGCACAGTGCATGGGGCAGGCCCTGGGAGGCATCTCGGGTCTCTGAACACTTGGTGCTGCACATAGCGGTGCACAGAGCCAACAGACCCTGGGAGCTGCACTGGCGGCTTGGGTCTGCTACCCTTGGCATGCGGCCAAGGACTCGGTGCATACAGCGGTGCACAGTGTCCCAAACCTTGGGAGCGGTGCGAGACTGCTCAGATTTCCAACCCCTCCCTGGCGTGAGGCTGGGCATCCAGAGGCACCAGCACAGTGTGGCAGAGGTCCGGCAGGGCCTGGGTTTTGGGACCCACACGAGGCAGCCTGAGCTCCAACAGAAGGCAGAAGGCAAGGCCTGGGTGTCGGGACCCACACAAGGCTGCCTGAGCCCCAACGGAGGACAGAAGACAGGGCCCCGAGTGGCTCCGACAAGGCACCTGTGGCTCCAGGAGCCCCTGCCGGCCTGCTCCCTGGATCTGTGAGTACCTGAAGAATGGGTCCCCACAGGGGATGAATCCCTGACAGGGGGTCCCAAGGGATCAGGGACAAGGGGGGGCCCATCATGGGCTAAGAAGGTACTCGGCCCCTCCCCTTACTTCCCCTAGGAGCAGTGCCAGGGTTTGGCACCCTAGGGGAATACCCAGTGGTCTCGGCCACATGAGTACCTGGAAGGGGGAACTTGTGCCGCATATTTTGTAAATAGCTATTCATATATTGTCATCTTTTAATGTGATCAGGGTTATGTCATCTATCTGAGGTTTATCTGTATTTACTTGTTGTTGTTCTTGTTAGAACGTACCTGTTGATATCTGTTGTTTATCTGCCTTCATTGTACTTACCTGTTGCAGGCAGCTGCTTGCCTACGTAGGGACCAATGCCCTTTTGAATTGGTAGTCCCTTGGGCCTTGATTATAGAGCATAACAGTATTTGGGTAATCTGGATATTGTATATATTTACCAATGTTCTCTTATAAATCTGTAAATAGTGTTACCTGTATACTAATAAACCTGTAAATAATTAAGCTGTCCTGGGCTGACACTATAGAGGATTAGAGGGCGGCTGATCTGCACAGCAGACCCCTCTCACAGCACTCCTGCCTGGCCACCTATCCCCTCCAGTTGAAGGGGGGAAGCACATACTGGGGTGCACCTGGGTTACACAAGAAAAAAAAAGGAGTTGGAGAGTTGAATACAGTTTTTCTAAGCATCTTTTGCCTTCCCTTCATCCTTTCTAGAGAGTGATAAGAGAAGAGAAGAAATTTTAAACAAATCCTGATGTAATCTGAAGGAAACAACCTAAAATACTATAGTTTTTAAATATATCTACCTTATCTATTTTGCCCCCATGGCCAGGATATCTGGATTCCATTCAAACTTGAAAGTATTTTTCCTCACAGCATTTCCATTTAGTAGGAAGAAGTATAATTTTCCACAGTCTACAGATAGGTAATTGAGATGCAGGGAGGCCAAGGGCTAAATCAGCAAATGAACCACTGGGTTAATTATTCTCACCACTAGGAACATGGCACCTCTTTCTTTTTTTCCTTCGTGTTTTCTTTTGCCCAAATTCCCAGCTTAGCTCTATTGTGTTCTCGGCACACAATGATTCTCTTATGTTTGTAAATTGACTATCACTGTAGTATCTCCACCTTAAACAGTCTGCTAGGGACAGCACATACAATTGTGGCAGGAGAAAAAAAAAATCACGTTTTGGTCATGTCTTGATTCTTGGCATAGAAGTTGTTTAGCAGGACCTCAGCTGGTCTGACTCCACATTCAGTTTCAGGGCTGGCAGTCTATCAAAAATCACCCGACTCCTGGCCAAATCTAAATTGCCTACTGTTGTGTCTGTAACTGATGGCCAGATGCTGGAGCAGACTTATCCAATTAGCAGTATCCTCCATTTAGTGGCAGGACTTAGTGTGTATGCATTCTGAATATTAGTACAGCTCAGCAGCAATAGTTCTGCCAAATGAGTCAAAGAACAAGCTTTCTCTGCCTGAACCAACAGGAACTATTCTAGGGTCACCTCGGAGGAGAAATGCTTTTTATTTGACATGTAGTTTAGTCAAGAAAAGTGAGTGCCGTCACTCTAATTTTGTAGTAATGGATCAAATGGCTTGGCCTTCTCCCAATTCTTTTATACACACACACACCAGAGAAACACAGGATAGCTATATGTTTTAGAGGATATCTATCTATCTATCTATCTAGATCTAGATAGATAGATAGATAGATATCCTCTAAAACATATAGCTATCCTGTGTTTCTCTGGTGTGTGTGTGTATAAAAGAGTTCTATCTAGATCTAGATAGATAGATAGATAGATTTATCTATATTTATATTTATCTATATCTATAAATATTTATCTATATCTATCCTCTAGAACACAAACACAGCTCTCATTTTCAGTTGGGCTTGCCAAATGCTGGTCAAAAACAGAAGCCAATGATTTGGCTTTCAACAGATTAATGGAACCCTCACTGTGTGTGCAATATGCCCATGGACTAAGACTCAAAGCAAGACACTCATAATCATACCTATATATCAGATACACCTGTAGGAGTTTCATGCCCCCCTTTTCCCCCCAAAAAATAAAGCATATAAATTAACTATGCTAATCTGATCTGGAAGTTACTTTCTGCATATCTAACATATAACTCCCACAAACCCTAAGAGTACAGTAGAACCATGTATCCATCCAAAGACCTTCCAGCCTTCAATAAGCTACCCTGATGTGCTATTACATTTCTGACTATACTCATCCACTGTGACTGTTTTTACTCAGTTGCAAACCAGCAATGTGCTTCCCATGCTGACCAAACAACCTTTGTGCAGCCTGTGGGCTAGATGATTCAGCACATCCTAGCATCACAGCATAAGCTGAGATGTTTATAGGAGACAAAGTCATAAATAGGGTCAACTTCCAACAGTTTTCCCACCTGAGGAAACAGCATTAATTCCTTGGCTCAGCATCATTTGCACAGAACACAGTGTAAAGACCACTGGGACAGCTATGTTATGACCATATTAAAAGTGGTAGAAATACCAGACTTCCTGCATAGATTCCACATAACAGAAAAACAAAGCCCAGCTCCATGAAAAGGGACTACTAATAAAAATGAAGGAAGGCCTACATGAAGCAATCAGTATGCTCTCATCTTCGGTCCTCCTTCCTTCTAAATGTGAGCTTTTTAGTAGTGGAATGAGGGGTTGAGGATGTTTAGAAAGGAATGAGATTATGTTCAAGGAAAGAGAGAGAAAGGTGTGTACAGTAAAGAGTGGATTCACAAAGGCACATAGAAAAGTATTGACAGTGGGCAAATACTATAGTTTGCCTAAGACATGTAGTCCATTTTTAAATTCAAGTTGTTTCAGCCAAACTCACAATCCTAATATGCTTGCTTTAAATTAATATTAAAGAGAGAGTTTCGTGGACAGGAACACTGGAGAAAAGCAAACTTCAAAGTGACATGAATAAATATTCATACAATTTTCCCATGATCAAATGTTAGGTTTCTACATGTGAGTGCACAGGCTGGAAGTATTTTCAAGGTCATGTAGTATGGGTACAGAAACAATATTATGCACCACAACTGACAGTGTACACCTTAGGTTTCATATACTGCATACCAAATATTGGAAACAAAATCTATAGATGAAAACAAGCAGAAATGGTTGGTCAAATCAAATATCTGAACATTTTGGGATTCATGCGTTACATGTGAGGGTATAATGATTCTGATGAGGGGGGCGTCTCTTGAGTAGGGAAACCTTCAGCCAGGTTCTCTGTGCAGAGGACAGTGGTCGGACAAACTGAGGGTTGATGCAAGTGTGTGTGTGTGTGTGTGTGTGTGTGTGTGTGTGTGTGTGTAAAATCATCCTGTGACTCCTGTCCACATATCTGCATGGTCTAGAGTGCAAGAGAGCCACTGTAGCAGGCACTATAGTGCGCATTTGTGGATTGTAACCATTTTCTTTAAATTTGGTGACAAATTTATAATATCTTAATATGGCAAAACTATTGTCTAAGAAGTTCCTAAACATGGAAAGGCAGGTAGTAGGCTGTCTGGTGGATAGCTTTCATTTTATTTTCTGAAGCAGCATCACTAGATCATTGTTCCATCAACAGAAAAATCCATAAACGTTTTAAGTAGTTCCATTGCCTTCACAGATTGTCTCCATGTAATCTTCATCAGTAGGGCTCATAAAACTACTGAACTGTAAGAAAAGAGCTTATGTGAAAAGGCACACATAACCCACCATTCATCATCCTACCACCCTACACACAAACAGTCACCTACTTCCAGACCTGTAATTTTGCAAAGACACAAGAGGACAGCATCCCCACAGTTGAAGAAACACTCCCACTAACATTCATGAGGACAGTCCAGACCAATATAAAACAGGGTCCCCTCTACTTTTCTATGCTAGTTTATACTATAGATCTCCATATTTCTCACCATACTCAGGAACAGAAATATTTCTTTGTAATGTTGGTATAGTTCGTATTTTTCTTTTTTTCACCCAGTAAAAGGTGAATGACAGAGCTGGTCAAAACTGGCAATGATATTTTCATAAAATATCATTAAAACTTTGAAACTTCAAATCACTTCAAGCAGCTCTGCTAAATAATTTTCTAAAAGATTGGATCTCTCTTTCCTCCAGTTCCTGTTTTGCCTCCATGTATCTCTCATTAACTAAGCTATAAAGGACACCTCTACTAAATATTTTCTCTGCAGAACACCATGTTCCAGACTGCTCCCTGATGGCAGAGTTCTGTTTGCTTACAAAGTCAAAGGAGCACTCTGAGATTGGTAGCTCTAAGAGTTTGTCTACCTTTTTTCTTATATATTCTTGATACATTTTTGCACTTCTGTCTGGGGAGTACCCCTGTGTTTTTCCACAGACACAATGAGCTCCAGGCACAGCAGAATCTATGCAGCTCTCCTGTAGCTATAAGTAAGATTTTTGGATCGTGTGAGGAGCATCCATATCCATCCAGTGTATACAAAGCTCTCAAGGGCTAGGGACAGACATTACGTATAAACCAGTTTAAGTGATCAGAAACTGGTTTAAACCTGTAACAGAACAGATGTTCAGTGCACATAAACCAGTTTGAAAATGGCTGAAATTGGTTTGAGATAAACCTGGTTGAATGTAATATCAGACTTAACTGATTTGGATCAAACCAGTTTATGCAATGTCTGTTTCAGACCCCTTGCTGGTTTAAGTTAAACCAGACTCCCCCAGCATCCCAGCATGCTCTCTGGGCCGGCTGGGACTCTCTGCTCCACAAAAGAGCTGGCTCCTCCTCTCTGCTCCCTGGCTGGAGCCCAGCAGAGACTGCAGGCATCTGCCTGACTTTCCCCTACTCCCCGCTCCCCTCCCCACTCCCTGCTAAGCAGGAATTCCCCCCTCCTCTCTGCCTTACACAGACACCTCTCAGCATTAGCTAGCAGACCACATGCTGGCTACAGTCTGTGCTGTGGCAGACAGGACAAAGGCAGAATCAACATGTAACTGGTAATGTCCCTCTGTTGTTTTGTTAATGGAGTGATAAACACTGAGTTAGGGGTGATAAACACTGTATTATAAATTCCCTACTAGGTGGGTCAGAAGGGGGGGAATCCTTCCCTAATCAGAGCATCCTGCTGGGTCCTGGCCATGCCCCCATCAGCTCAGCACTACGGTAGGGAAGGGAGGGCTGCTCTAGCATCCCCTGGCTTCTAGCCTGAGCCACTGCAGGCATGTGCCTGCATTTCTGGCATGTCTGTACAGTCATAAACTGATTCAGCCTAGCCAAGTTAGACTAACCTGCAAAGATTGAATCAATTCAGGTTCAGGCTTTTTGAATGTCTGTCCCTAGCCACAGTAATGTTGTGTGAAAAACATAATAAATGTATTGGATGGAGTGGATCCTGCAGGCAGTTCAGCTATGGAAGGAATGGCATTAACAGACTATTTGGAAGGTTTGCAGGAAAAGCATATTTCCCCATTTCACATTGTCAGAGAATTTCTGAACTGAGGCTGTACACATAGGAACCAGTGAGATTTTTTTCCCCCTCAAATACAAATACTGCAATGATGTTTACTTGGGGGAGAGGGGGCAAAAGGGTTGGGAATGAGAGAAGGATAGAGAGCACAAGTCAATAAAGATATTAGTGAGAACATTTTTGCAGCTATTTTTATTTATAAAAGTTGCAGTAATTTGAAAAGACCTTGAGTGTGTTTCTATAACAAGAAAAAAGTGTGCATGCATTTGTCAGAGTAACTGCCTATGTTAGGGGCTGCCCATTCTGAATTCTCAGAATGAGTCCAGCCAAAGCTAAATGGGAATGCAATGAAAAATTAAGGTATAAGAAATCACTAATATTAGAATAACAGAAAAGAAATGGTCAAGGATTAGACCAGTGATTGAAAGAAACTTTGAGCTGAGCAACTGTGCTGAGTAGAGATAGGGGTCCTTCTACAATAGGTTAAGGCTGAAGTCATTGCCAGGGCAATGTGGAAAAACATTAACTGCAGCTGCTTTCTCTGCACCTGGCAAGCAGATTAAGGAAAAAAAAAGGCTTCGATTTCCAGTGCTGCCTGCATGACTGGCCTTGATTTCCTCCCCCTGCAACAGACCCATGAAACATCTTCATACCAAGCCCCCTCACCCCCCCACTCTAAAGAAAATATATTAACTGATAGTTGCTCACCACTAGCACACTCAGTTCTGCATTGCTGAAAAGGAGCATTAGATCCCTATTTCCTACCAATAAACAGGAAAGTTATGTCCGTGGGGGGGTGAAAGCATCCCCATTTTGGTTTCTGTTAGTCTTGCATAGAGTTTGTTTTTTCCAATAAACCATTACCCACTAGCCACCTGAAGGAACGGGTGGCCTGTCAAATGGGTGAAAATGATAGCAGGCTAAATGAAGCCACTGCCATATGAAGACTCTCTTTGGTCTGTCATTAATAGTGCTACATGGCTGTCCTTAAACATCCCCTAAGCCAAACTTATGTCAGATCAGTGTGGGGTTTGAGGGTCTGATTCTCTTCTTTCTTAGACTAGTAGAAATCAAGACTAACCTAATTGGAGTTACACTAATGTAAAACTGCTGTGAGAGAAAAAATGAGGCTTGTGACTTAGGGCATTTTTATACGTGCTCCGGGAGGCATGGGGTGGAGGGGGAAGTGCTTTAAATTAGCAAACTGTGCCCAAGTGTCATATGTATCAGCATTTCTACACTGAAAAATGGCACTGGGGTGCTTTGAACTAAAGTTCATCAAAGGAGCTTTAGTTCAAAGTACCATACCACTATTTTTCAGTGCAGGGACGCTGATACACATGACACCAGAGTCTGCTGGAACATGTTTATTTCCATATTCCAGTAGACTCAATTAATCAAGTCTGCTCTGACATGCTGGATTCATGTCAGATCCAGCTCCCTGCATGTGTATACGTGCCCTCAGAGTGCAGCTGTGAGTTGAACTAGTCAGAGTTTTGCTTAAACCAGAGGTTGCATATACCTTTGTAGGAAACCATGTGATTTAGTCCCACTGATAGTCTGATAAAAAATAATACTGTACAAAACTCAATGCCCATCTTAACGTAATTAAAAATTAAATTGCTGGGTCTCAAAAAGTAATTGTAAACAAGTCATCCAATGGAAGTACTGCTAGCGGAGATCCATTTTTGGCCCAAAAATACACAATGTTTATCTGTGAGTGATCTGGGAAGAAATATAAAATCATTACTAGTTATTTGTTGCAGGTAACATAAAGATGGCATAGTACTAAATAATGATGGAGACAGGTTAGTTATCTGGGTCTTTTGGTAATCTGGACTAATTGGAACAACATGCTCCCAGAGCAATACTGTTGCTTCTAGGGTTAATGTGATCTTTGGAAACATCAAGGAGTCAGTAGGTGATATTTGCAAGATATAGACATCAGAGAAACTAGCACTGGCATACTGTGCTCTCTCCCAGTAAGCACACCAAGTTACAATGTTGGGAAGGCGATTTTAAACAAATTCAGACTAGAAATTTCAGCACTGAAAAACAATAATTAGAACAATTTATATAAAGTGGAGTAGATTCTCTATCACTTAAAGTCTGTATATTAGAAAAGGATATTGTCCTAAAACGTATGCTATAGCTAAAATGATACAGGCTCAATGCAAAAATTCCTGGGTAAGATTCTATGGCCTGTATTAACACAGGATGTCACACCAGATAATCTCTGGCCTCTGGCTTCTTCTGCAGAAGAGCTGGCTCAGCTCCAGACAGCAGACTAGTACAAAATAGCAATGAGCAGGAAACATTTTTCCTGTCCCAGGACAATTTTCACAATTTCAATTTTTTTTCTGTTCCTCGCTGGTATGAATCCAAGACATTCCTAAAAGTTTTTCCATGAAAAGAGAGCACAATTCTCCCAATTCAGAATAACTAATCTCTGTACCACCTTGTCCAGCAGACCTTGATTCCCACAGCCCAGGTTGTGCCCTAAACACCAGTTATGGAGTCTGGCTCTCTTTTATTCTTGTTGAAGCTGTTCTATTTTATATAGAAAATTAAATAATCATTGGGCAAGCAAGTGAATTTTGTGGGTCCCAAAGGAGAGTCCTGGGTAGCCATAGGGGAACTGTGACTAATTTATAATCTTTGGGATGAGTCATTGCAAGCTTTCAATCCTAGTCATCAGCTTCTATTTTTAAGTCTCTTTTTGCAAGAAAAGAAAAAAAAAATTTATATAAAAGCTGGGGCTCTGCTATATATTTCTAGGAAATTAGAGGAAAGTCTTTGAGCCTATAGGGTTTAGAAGGGCCAGATCAGCTGCAGACACTTAAATCTTCCCAAGAAGGTATTTGTCATCAAACAAATTAAATGAATACCAGTTTTGTTAACAACAGAAGAGGACATAGAATGATAAAACAAAATATTAATGTTCATGTCAAAATATGGAAAGATATGTAAAAGATATACATGGGGGGAGGAGGGGGAGAGAGGACTATATTAAATGATTCAGGCCTTTAAGATAGTTGTTGTTTTTCCAAGAAGGGTGGTGTTCCCAAGAAAATTGTATAAACATTTTAAGCAACACTGAGCAACAGTTTATCTTAATTAGTTTTAAAACTACAGTACATTTTTTCTGTTTATCAACATTTAAAAGTGCAAGGTCCTAGTTCTTACAAAGGTCTCCATTAGGGAGGGGTGGGCAATTATTTTGGGTGGAGTGCCACTTACTGAGTTTTGGCAAGCCATCAAGGGCTGCATAACAGGCAGCTGGGGGCAGATAAATATACATTTTCTAAATTTTGGGGGTGCCCCACAGGCTGGATAGAATGGCCTGGCGGGCCGCATCTGGCACGCGGGCCACATTTTGCACACCCCCGCCATTAGGGCTGTGAGAAATGGCTATGTTCCATTTCAGTTTCAGCCATTTTGGAGGACAGTGATTTGTTTCAGTGGTTTGGATAACTGTTCCATTTTGATTTGGCCGAATCTGTTTCAGAGTTTCGAAGCTGTTTTGGCAGATTCAGCGATTCTGATTGGCTGGGGAGAGGCAGGCATAGCTGGACAGCTGCAGGTTCTTCCATGGTTCCTCTGTCTGTGCCTGCCTCTTCCCAGGCAGGGAGAGCCATGGGAGAAGCCTCCATGGCTGCCCTGCCTGGCCCCATCCCCCGCCCGGCCCCAGCCACCTGGCACTCTGGGCCCAGCCCCCGGGCACATAAAAAAAAAAAAAAAAAAGCCCCACACCCCCCGGATGCACCAGCAGCAATCAGGGCCTTTGGGGGCTCGTGGCAGAGCCCCCCTGTGCAGTGTGGGGCAGTGGGGGGCAACGGGGATCCCCCCCCCACATTTGGCATCCGTGTCACAGCTGTCATATCACACCGGTGCTGCACAGCTCAGCAGGGCACCGTGTGCTGTCTGAGAGCTGGGGCGCCTCTAGCAGTCAGCCAGAGCCCAGCACCACTCAGCCCCAGCAGCCCCAGCTCCCAGACATTGCACAGCATGCTGCTGAGCCACGCTGCACCCATGCCATGAGGCAGCTGCTGAACAGATGCCAGGCAGGGAGGGGCATCCCCACTGCCCCAAGCTGCATGGGGGAGCTCTGCCATGAGCCCTCAGAGGCCCCAATAGCTGCTGCTGCATCCAGAGAGTGCAGGGCTTTTTTTTTCTTTTTTCTTTTTTTTTTTTAAAGTGCCAGGAGGCTGGAGCTGGGCACAGACTTCTCCCACAGCATCTCCAGCTGTGCTTGCCTCTGCCCTGGCAGGGGGAGCCATGGTAGAAGCCCCCATGGCTGCCCTGCCTGGGTCCATCCCCTGTCTAGCCCAAGCCTCCCGGCACTTTAAAAGGAGGGCTGCGGGGCTGTGCTGGAGTGCTCCCAGGGGGCTCCTCTGAAACATCTGAAACTTTTATGAAATGTTTTGGATGGTTTTGCTTTGTTTTGCAGATGTTTCAGAGCCTTCTGTTTCATTTTGGATCTGGTGTTTCAGGCACCGAAATGGGCTGAAACACTTCCGAAAAGAAACGGCTGCTGCAATTTCACACAGCCCTAGTCTCCATCTATGAAGAGTACTGCACAATCTCAATGGGGCTCCACATTGAGATCATCCATTATAAGAACAGGACTTATAAGATGTCCATTACAAGAACTAAACTTAGAACAGACTACTAGCATATTAGCTTTTGAAGTTTTCCTGTAAAGCATATTCCCAGTATGTTTGCTCATGCTTGCCAGTTGCAGGGACATATACAAAACCCCTCAAGTTTTCCATGACTTTTCACTGAAAATCATAAAGAATTTATTTAGAAAGTACTTTTCATCCAAGGATCTCAAGGATTTTGCCAACTTTAACTGACCTTCAAAACAATCCTGGGAAACACTCAGCTAACTAATACTATGACTACTGTATAGATGTGTAAACTTAACTGAAGGGACTTGCCAAAAGGCCATCCATTGAGATAATGGCTTTGGTGCTATTTGTTCCACAACCTAATCTTAGGACATACTGCCTTAACACAGTTTTTCAGAGGCAAAACAGCTCACTCTTCCAAAATGGTGTTCCTTTGAGCTTCACGATTCACCCTATTGAAAATCGTAGCTTTTTGGTCCATTAGTTTCATTAAAACCTGGACAATGTAATCAGTCAAGTCTCAGGCATACCAAAGCATTATTCCCTGGAAATGTAACATTCCAGAGACAAGAGAATTCAGAGAGGTAAGTACTTACCAAGAGCAATGGCTACTACTATGATGCTCAAGTTTTAAACTGCTCTTGCTTCCTCTTTGCAACAGAATCAGCTTGTGAAATACATGACACAGAAGAGTATTTCACTACAAAGGTGTACTTGCATCAAAATATTCCAGTGGTTCTGAACTGGGGGTACATGAAGCCTCATCAGGGGGTATGTGAGATATATTTCATACATTGTCTAACACAGGTCAAAGGGCCTAAAAAAAGTCTTGACAATTTGAAACTACATAAAACATGCATGCACATGGGATTACATGTAGTTTGACACAAAAATTAATTTCCCATTGAAAGGGGATACTCTGAGATCAAGCGGTACATAGAATGAAAAACGTTCAGAACTGCTGAAATATTCCTCCTTACAAAAATTCAATCATAGTACTTTACAACTAAAAGACCTGCACTAAAGATGACAGTTCATTAAAAAAAAATGATCTTTTGAATTTATTGAGCCCCTCAGAACTTCATACGTAGAAGCACATCTTTATTTCTGCATTTTCTCCTTCCATTTATTTATCTTTCTGAAGTATGGACTGTAACTAAGGATCTGAAAGTATGGTAGACAAATCAGCAGAAATTATTAATTGCACTGTAAGGGTAAACCACAAGACAAAAAAGGGGTTCAACATGGACACTAGCATGAAACAGAGCTGCATTTTGTCTCCTCTACTCTTAACATTGTCATAATTAGTGTGTAGGCAACACAAACACAGGCAATGGTAGAAGGCAAATACCTCAAAAGCCTAGACTTTGCTAAATACATTGCCTTGTTAAGCAATACTCCTGAAAAACTACAAAAAAAGAAAACCTAGCAAAAACAGCAAAGCAAGCAGGGCCCAAAATCAATCATGTCAAAGCAAACATCCTAGAAACCCAGGTGTCAGGCAACAACAATTATTCCAGAAAGCAAAGCCATCAGGAGGATAGAACAGTTTGCCTTCCTGAACAGCATCATATTAGCCAATGAAGACCTCAGAAAGGAAGTTATAACAAAGAAAGGAAAAGCATCCACAGCTTTTATTAAATTCACTGACATATATCAATCAAATCTATGCAGCACCAGAACAAAAGTGACATTCATTCCGGAAAGAGAGTGGGAGAGGAAATACAACAGCCAAGAGGGCAATCCTGTAATTTACAGGTAGAGCATCACTAACTTCAACGCAACTGCTTCCATAGCTGGGCCTGATTCTCATGAAGTCAGACTAGTGTCAAACCCATGTAACTGCAATGACATCAACAGAGTTTCTTCTGATTCTGATCTCAGGTATAGCAGAGTCCTTTGGACCTGGTCCAAAGCCTACCAAAATCATCTGGAGGCTTTCCATTGACTTCAGGGGTATTTGGATCAGCAGGGCTTTATGATTGCAAACTATGTTGGGACTCGACAGTTTCTGGGTAGATAGGTGAGAGGAGCCCTTCCATGCCACACTTACAGAACACCTGGTCTTTGAAGTAAATCTGACTCAAGTATTACCCATCTTGGAAAAAAGTTGTATTGAGGTGCTGTTATTGTTGTGATAGTCCAGAAAATTTTGGAAAGGAACTCTTGTGGATGATAACTTTTATTAAACAAACTGTATGGGTGGTAAAAACATATACCCTTCCTCAGGAAGGGTACTGTGATACCCAAAAGCTTGCCTGTTTCTATACAAACTATACAGTTGATTCAGTAAAAGATATTATGCACAAGAATTCTTGCCATCTTGGAAATGTTTCCTTTCATTTGACAAAAACAGTGTCCATATCTTCATCTTTGTGCGCTTTGGCATTTTTGTCAATTCGGGAGCTCTTGGCCGTCAGAGACATTATCAGGGATCACTACGTGGAAGTGGCTCTCGTCAATCCCCTTGGAAATATAATTTGACATCTTAAATGAAAAACACAACATATAATCCACCCTTACTGCAGAGAGAAACAGGAATCTCCAATGAATGGCCAACAAAAAAAGTCAAATACCAAGGAACTTTAAAGCATAAAAATGTATTATGACTATAGAGACATCTATAGCTTTCTATTATAGGAGTCTGCATAAGGGGCATTATATCATAACTGCATGCATCAAAAAGGTTTAGCATGTTGTGTGTGGTTCTCGCTTTGCAGTTCATCATGTGATGCTCCATGCTACTGAAGCTAGATTCTATCTGGTACCCAAGTTAGCTCATTTACAGTCAACTCAAGTATCTCTATACCATACTGTAGTCTGAAGTGTAGACATACTCAATGAAACTTGTCAACATACCCAGAGTCCATCTCATTCTCTCTCTCTGGCCACATGATTATTTAATGATTTATACAAAGTGGAACAGCTGCAACCAGAGACATTGAGAGCACCTCACCCAGCACAGCCAATACCCTGATGATCAGAGTCTTTATCTGAGGGAACTCAGGTTTAAGTCATAGCAGGTTTGTTGTTTTTCATGAAAAAATGGATAGGTCTCAGCAAAGAACTGCAAAAGAAAGCAACAGATCCATTATCATTTCCCCAACAGGTCTTACAAAATGATTTGTCAAGGAACATTTACAGTAACAGCTAAAACAGCCAATGTTGTTTGGAAGGAGATTTTTCCTTGCTAACAAGTCAATTAAATAGATCTCTCACAGAAGGAAACAATGAAGAAGGGCACTTAATTGTCATTTTCAGTTATTTATTCTTAATTACACAACTTTAGGGTACAGCTAGCAGACTGCCAAATAACTAACATTCATCCATCTGGAGAAAGAACAGTTGTGAAATGGTTGTAGGACCGCAGTAAAACACTGCCTGCACATAAATTCCCATACTTTCATGCACATTTTCTTATTACCTCATGGGCATCATTAAAAGTATTGATTTTGCACTATAAAACTCTAAATGGTGTGTATCTACTTATTTCAAGTAACTGCCTCTCTTCCAGTGAGGTACAGTAGCAGCTATGAGCAGGTGAGATGTTTCAGCTAAACATGCCTACCCACAGCAACACCATTTTCCTAAAGCTTTCCTGGTCCCATTTCTTCACTGGCTTACTTGTAACCTGTCAGACCTTCCCTGAAGAGATAAAGTAAAGGTGAGATACAAAGAGGTGTTTATGAAGAAGGCTGTAAAAGAAAGCTATGCTGGAAACCTTACTAATGATCAGGAACATATTATTGCCTTATTGTTTAGGGACTTGTTTTAAGATTTAGAAATGTTAATTTGGAAACGTGCATTTTAAATGCATGAAAAGAACTTATGATTTCATTAGGAAAAAATGGAAATACATATACAGTAGCCTGGGTGTAGGTTGTAGCCGTATTGGTCTAAGGACATAGGCAGACAAGGGTCTTTGGGTGAACAACTGCACACCAGAATGAACGCACACCAGAAATCCATCAAAGACAAGAATACCCAGTTACCTGTGGGAACACATTTCTCACAAGAAAACCACTCTCTCTCCAATCTCTCAGTTCTAACCCCCAAAGGAAACTTACAAAACACTTTTCGGAGACAAGCCTATAAACTAAACTTCATCAACCTCCTGGATACTAACAATCATGGACTAAATATATGCATTGGATTTATGACACATTATAACCTGCCTGACATCTGACTCCCCAGGTACCTCTCCACTATTCATCCCCTTTCTCTCCCCCGCAGCCTGTCTCTCACTCACTGACTCCTCAATTTATATCTTCACTGACTGTCTATCTTGTATGCATACCAGCCCAGCCTTTGGCTTCTTTACTTTTCATTCCATCCAGGAAGAGCACACACCAACTGCTGAAACTTCCTCAGCCTGACGAAGCATTTTTAAACCCGAAAGCTTGCTTTTAAAAAAATATTTTTCCAACTATTCAAGTTGGTCTAATAAAAGATATCAGATTCACCCAAAGAACCTTGTCTGCCTATACAGCACTAGGGGGGCTTCTGATCAGACATCCTGGGATAGCTTGTAGGAACCAGGTTTGCATCCCAGCAGGGAATAGACCACTGGAGACCTTCAACCAGTTCAATACAAAAAAATGAAATTTCAGAGCCTAATGCTGTTTTTGCTTATAATTCATTCATGAGGGAAGAGGAAAGTTATAGTTATCTTGCAGGCTTTTTTATACACCATTTTTGCTTACCAGGTTAGGCACATATAGGAATTATCCAGGCCAGGGAGCTAGTGGTAGGGCCTTGGGAATCTTTCCAGTCTCTTTTTCCAGTTTGAAACAGGAGATTTCACAGGATTACCCTGCAAAAGAAAATTCATTCTGAAAGAAAGAGTTTTAATTAAACCCAGTTAGGTCTAATCATTTATTATTTTGCTGGAATTTTTTTTTATTGTTGTCCTTTTATTAAATTCATTGTTCCTTTGCACCAGAACAACCAGACAAATATGTGGGATATTGTGAACTTCCAGCCATCAGTGAGAAAAGTTCCCAGACAGTAGACTCCATGGGCACATCCAGACAACCACGCTGCTGCCTGTTGTGGCATCTCAAAGCAGTGTAGCAGAGCAGTGTAGCAGCACCTTTCAGAGCTTGGGTTGAGTCCCAGGCTTGAGATCCTGCTGGTGGAGCCCATCCACCAATCAGGAGGCAGCAAGAGAAATAAAGTCACGCCCCTTTCCTGAGGGAAAGGGGAGAAGAGCTCCCTGGACCTGATTGAAGACTGTAAACTGTCAGGTCTGGAAGACTTCAGGGGCGGAGCCCTGGAGCGTATAAAAGGAGATGCGTGCCCAGTACGAGGGGCAGATGCAGCGAGGGACTCAAGAAAAGTGGAGCCAAGAAAAGCTGGGGAGCTCTCCCCCAGCTTAGGCCCAAGGCTCCTGAAGCTGCCACTGGAGGAGCAGCCTTGGGAGCAGTGCGAGACTGCTCGGGCTGTTGACAGTGCACAGGAACAACGCGTGAAGACCCGGTCCTGAGAACAGTGTGAGACTGCTTGAGCCCATCACGGTGCGCAGTTTAGTGCATGGAACCCAGGTGTTGGGAGCTGCAAGTGGTGGCTCGAGCCTGTAACCCCGGAGGGCCAGCAGGGCACACGTTGCACAGGATGGCACATGAGGGAGTGGAGCCAGGGAGCAGTGGAGGCTGTTTGGGTTAGCCACCTGACATAAGGACAGCTGGCCAGAGCCTGAAGGGCCCGGCCTGTGCTAAAAGAGCCCTCAGTACCAAGCCAGGGCATGGCAAAATAGTAGTGCTGCAGTGCGAGGCCCAGCACCCAGGAGCCAGCAGCAGTGGTGCAGTAGCTGAGAGGAGCTGAGCCCTCGATGCCCAGAGCAGGGCACAGGGTGGGGAGGAACCCAGCAGCATAGGAGAGGCCTGGAAAGGTGCTCCAGCAGAGGAGACCCCATTGAGCTACACCCTGACTGCCACCACCTGAGGGAACATGAGTCATTGGGCCCCTGTGTCCCACAGGGGAAAGACATTTGGGGTAGGCAAACCCAGAGAAGGGGCTGGGTGAGCAGCCCTGCACCTAGTCAAGGCCCTAAGGGGAGGGGCCCCTTGGACACCCCCAAGGGACCCCATTGGAAGGAGGACTATCTCTTGCCATGTGTCAGGGACTATATTAAGGAATAAGTATTATTAAGATTATTCCTGTTTGCACCTTATATTTTGTAATCGAAATGTGTATTGTGTTGATGCTGCTGAAATTGTTTTATTGTGATGAGTAAATAGTATTATTTAGGGTTTGGCCATGGTTATTGGTTAATGTTCACTGAGTAAATATATGTATATGATATTTAGTTTTATGATTATGTATAATATAACTCAATAAATTGTATATAGTTAAGAGCTTTGGGCTTGGGCTAACTCTATAGAGGAAAGAGGGATTTGCCTAAAATTCTGGCATCCCTCTCACAGCACCCCTTCCTGCCTACCCCTCCCATCCAATTGAGAATAGGGCACATCCTTGGGTGTACCCGGGTTACAGCAGTTTGAGATGCTGCAAGAGGCACACTGGGAACAAAAACATGTTTCTCATGCTGCATATTTGCAATAAAGGCTTTAAAATTTAATACCTGGAAATCCAGGTATCAAAAAAACAAAATCCTGGAGAAGAAACAGGGCAGGGCATGGTCTAGGAACATGGCTTGAGGCAACCAGAGGCTGCATCCTCCATAGGGATGCTCTGGTATCCAGCCAGAGCATTTCTATGTTTTCTATGGCTGCCCCCTTTGCCTGCTTCCCCAGCATGCTCCCTCAGTGTGCTAGGGCAAATAGGAATGGAACAAGGCTGGGGCATGACCTGGACCCTGGCACCATCCCTGGTAAGTAGGGATGTGTGGGTGAGGATTGTGGGTGTGTGGGGAGGATTGTGGGGATGGAGGGGTTGTGTGGGGGTGAAAGGGCTGCTTGTGGGGCATGGGTACCCCACAGGGTGCGCATCTTCCCTACAGCAGCAGTGGCCATTGGGGCACTCTGAGTCCACTGCTGGCAGAGCCCCCCTGCAGCGTGGCACAGCCCCGGCCACCTCAAACCCAATGCCACCTTTGCTGCATGTCACGAGCAAGGCCCAGGTTAGCTCAGGGACATGCACTGTCAGGCAGCACCAGGTCACTCTGGCTGTCACCTGGGGTCCCAGCACTGCTCACAGGGGCTGCACGTTGGGCCAGGCTGGGTCCTGCCTCCAAGTGTCCCATGCACAGTCAGGCTGGGCCAGTTCGCTGGAGGGAGGACCCAGTCCACCCTGATGCATGGCCCCTGTGTGCAGTGCTGGTCCCCAGGTAATAGCCAGAGCAGCCTGGTGCTGCCCAAAAGCACATGGCCCCAGGCCGGGCCAGGCCAGGCCCGCAACATGAGGCACAGACAGTGCCAGGTCTGAGGTGGCTGGGGCCATGCTGCACCATGGGAGCTCTGCCAGCAGGAGTCCCTAAGCACTCCATAGCCACTTCTGCTGAGGTGGGGGGGCGGGGCTATGTGCACTGTGTGGGGTAGGGGGCCCACCCCTCTTGGGAACCCTCCCCCACACAGCTCCCCTACACCCACAGTCCCCCCACACTCACAAAACCCCCCACAATCCACCCCAAAGCACCCCCACAAACCCCTCCTCTACATAGCCAGCCACAAATCCCCACACAAGCTCCATACCCCCCAAAACCTCACCTCCACAAACCCTAAACCCACCTACAAACCTGTCCCAACACCTCCCACAAACCCCACACCCACTCCCCCACACTCCTTCCCACCTCCAACCCCCACATCCCCCCTACAAATCTCACACCCTGCATGCCTAGCTGGCCATACGCGATGGGATGGGACCTGCTGGAGGGAGATGAGGCTGCAGAGGCAACTGCCCCACTGCAGGCCTTCCTCATGCCCACATTAGTGCTGGGACATGTGCCCCAGCCTGGAGGGGCTCCTGGTCCCAGGAACCCCTTGGGGATGTGATGGGCTGGGGGGAGGAGTGGAGGTGGCAGCAGGGTTGTGCAAGAGAGAAAGATAAATGGGGGCTGGGGTATGGGGGAGTACTCCAGGTAGGAGAGGCTACCAGAGACAGGCTTAGAGCTTCCCCTGCCCCTAGAGCAGCCTGTGCAGGGGGAGGCCAGCCTGAAAAGGAAGGACCTTAACCAGCCCAGGCCCTGAGCCCCAGTCAAGGGTTTCCCAGAAATGGTATGCGGATCACTGGGGCCTGGGCACAGGCACAAAGAGCAGCTGGTAAGACAGCTGCAGGTGGACTCAGGTCCTGGTGCTGGGACAGAGCTGCTGCCAAGAGGGATCTAGTGGGGGTAGGCAGGGGCTGTGGGTCAGGAGTGAGGGGACTGGTGGGGGCTGTGGGTTGAGAGTGTCAGGCAAGGACAGGGAAGGGCACTAGCATATCAGTGCTGCTCAGTGCTCCACATCCTGGTGAGCAAAGGGGGCAGGGGCAGCTCTGCTTTTTCTATGTTAAAAAAACCAAAAGAAAACACCAAAGTATATAGATATTTAGAATTTTTATTATGAAGATAGTGGCACTGGTAGGCTTCCAAATTGCTTTAAGATTGTAAGTATGTCAGTAAAACATTACCCAACTGATTTTTCTCTATATAGTGGCATTTCATTTTGACCATGATAGGACACAGATTTGGTTATTTTAATAAGAGAATTTGGGTTTTTTTAACAGAGAATTTGAAAATTTTAAACAAGGAACACCAGGATATCTGCTAGTGAGACAAGTGGTGAGACTCAGGCAAAGAAGCCTGCCCTGGGTGAGCACCATGGGCACAGCTGGAGGGCAGACAAGGTGGCTGACCTGGCCATTTGGTGCCAGGAGGACACATTTTGATAGTTCAAACCAAGCCGCTTTGGTGGCTCGCACGTGCTGGTGCATCTCACCTGGATCAATGAGGGGGGTACTGTCACCCGCCAGAAGATAGGCAATGTACTTCTTGGCCCCCACACCTCCTCTCCAAAGCATAGAGGAAGCAGGAGCCGTGGTCCACCTCCCAAAGGAGCTGGACGCGTGAGCAGACAAACACATCACGGGTGCGGTGGTCCTATAGAGCACGAAGCTCTTCCCACCTTTCCCAACACTCTCCGCAGAAGGATGGGTTGGTTGGGTCAGTGGCCAGGTACCTCTTCAGCTCTAGCACTTCCTGCTTGAGCTGCTCCCAGACCGCCTCCCTCTGCCAGGTGTCCCCTGAGTGTAGCTGTGGCAAAAAAGCCAGATGCACACCTTCTGCATGTCCCACTATCTCCGAGCCGAGGGGAAAGCTGCCCATTGCTCCCACCAGGCCAGCCAGAACTCCTGGAAGGCCTCCCTGAAGCCCATATTCTCCAGTCTGAAATGCCAGTAGGCTGACCCTGGACATCCAGGCTCTAGCATGGTCTGGGTCCAGACTAGGTGGTGATCACTGAAAGAAGTTGGCCAGATGCCAGAGAAGTGGGCCCAGGTAAAGAGTGGCAAAGAGATATAAATCTGGTCTAACCAGGAGTGGCATGCCTACTCCTCTCCCACCCTCACATAGGTGAAGGCAGGGAGGCCAGTAGGGTGACAGGCATGCCAGATGTCTACCAGTAAGTAGTCCATCAGGATCTCCCTGAGGACACCCATGACAGCCTGGTTCTGCTCCCTGCCCAACCAGTCTCACGTGTCTAGGGTGATGTTAAAGTTCCTGCCAAGAACCCCAGTGAAAGGTGAGTAGGGGTGCCTTAACCCCAGCCCTCACCTTTGGGTTGGCCATATACCAACTGAGCAGGGTAGGCCAGGTAAGATTCTGGAGGCACCTGAGCCTGCAGGGGGAGTGACCCCGCAGGGCCAGACATGCTTCCAGGAGCACCTGAGCCAGGAATGGGGGACCCCAATCCCTAAGCACATGCAGGAGGCAGAAACCCAGCCAAGGCACTTGACTGGTCAGTGCTGGGGCCAGGACTGGAAGGGTCAAAAGGGCCAGGGGCTCACTGTGAGGAGCGCTGATAATGAGCAGAGAAGCTCAGGGTCTTGACTGGCCTGAGATGGTGCCAGGGCTTATGGAAGCCAAAGGACCCATGATTGGGGGCCACAGCTAATGGGCGAAGGGGACAGTTGGCTCAACTGCCTGAGATGCCTGTGAGTCTTAAGCCATGGTGTAGGGGTGGAACGGAGCCACAGATAACCCCCGCAATATCAGGGTGTACAATGGGCAGCCTCCTGCCTTAATTAACAACCTAATTAATTAACAAGGCATGGCAGAGGAGACAGGTGGCAGCATGTCCAGAGGCACATGGGAAACTAGCTCTGTGGCCAGCCAGGGACTCCCACTTTGCTACAGGGGGAAACACACACACAAAGGCTGGGGCAACTTGAGCTGGCTTACTCAGCCACACAAATACCAGGGCAGGGGGAGTGGATCACCGAACTTACCACACAAGGGCAAAAACACACAGGGAAGGCTGCTGAGGCAGATGTAAAAGATGGCTGGAGCAATGGAGGGGCTTTGTTTGTTGAAGATCAATCCAGGAGCCCCTCAGGCCTCCAGCCAGGCACTTAGCAGCAGAGCAATATGCATGAACACAGAGCAGGATCAGATGCAGTGAGGCAGCTGTGGGGGAGTGCAGGAACAATCAGTCAATTAGGGAGTAATGCAGTTCAGATGTGGTATTGAGTGGTGCAAGGTGGGGCAGCAGGGAATCTCCCTCTCTCCTGAGGGGGCAGCAGCAGAACAGATGGCAGCAGTAGTAGCAACAGCAGCTGCAGTGGTAGCAGCCGTCCAGTTCAGCTACTCAAGGTGTGCTTCAGGTGAAAGTGGAAGTAAAGGTGGGGGGTGGCCTGCCAAGGCAGCTGGGGCAGGCAAGGCACCTTTAGGCTCCAGCAGTGATAGTGGGGAAGGGGCCCACAGGCAGTGCAGGCTCCCTCCCCAGGCTGCTCCCCAACCGTGGCTTGGTGGTGGGCTGGCAGCAGGCCAGAACAGGAATACAAAAGCTGGGGTGCAGTGTGGTGGGCCCCTCCCAGAAGGGGGCAGCAGTGTGCAGCAGAGGACCCCCCTGCAGGGGCGGGGGCAGCAACAGCAGCAGCAGCCCAAGGCAGAAAGGGGTGTGGCCAACTTACCCCCAAAAGCTCTGAGAACAAGCTAGCAGCTAGCAGTAGCAAGAAGCAGGAAGTGGCCTGGCCATCTTCTCCCCAGAAGCTCCTGAGACCAAGTTTGCAGCAACCAGCAACAGCCTGCAACCAGAACAGGTGTGGCCAGTTTCCTCCCAGTGGCTCCTCCCCCAGAAGCTCCTGAAAGCAAGTAGCCGTGAGCTGTTTACCACAGCAGCTTTTTATACTGCACAGGTGCTGGCCCCAGCCTCCAGCTCCCCCTAGCTGCAGATCTTGGAAGAGTTGGGCAGGGTCAGTTTTCCCCAAGTGGCACAATTTGTAACACACCAAAGTGCATTTTCAGGCGTGTGTGCTCAGCCAAAAATCCCCGGCACAAATTTGTACCACTCTTATTTGAGCTGCTGCAAGCGCACATGCCTGCATGTGTGGATGCACCCCACAAGGGCTGAATAGCGTGCAACTAAGCTGGCTCTAAGTTTGGGGCTGCACAAAGCCATTTATCTTGCGTTTGTCTAAGCTGAACCTAAAAGGTACCTTACTGCACATGACAAAGTTGGACATCATCCACCCTGACTAAAACTTCTGCAGTTAAGTCATAAGCTGCCTCTTAGCTCAGCATAACACTTCTTATGCCCTATATACAACCTCTATACACCCTGGTGCAAAGCAACAGAATAATGAACCCTTCCCACATCTGTTAGCTTAACAACAAACATCAGCAATAAATGCAACATATTTTAAAGAGACAAGCTAGTATTTACATATATCTCCAACCATTTTCCAGTTGGTTCTAATTTGAGTCAGAGCCAGAGGAAATGAGACAAAGGAGTAAAGGCAATTACTAGGGATGTGTACAGCAAGCTATATTCAATTCGGATTTGAATTCAGCCTAATTCGGGGCACAGTGATTCAACTTGGCCGAATCTGAATCTGAAGAGTCAATTCTGATTCAGCCATAGACACAGCTTTATATGTTTTTTCTACATACCTCAAGGTCCAAGGCATGGCTCATGAATGCCGGGAGGGTGGGGCAGATGGAGCATCCCATAGGAGTGTGCACCGAGGGGGGTGCACTCAGCAGCAGACCCAGAAGTGGACCGGAAGTACTTTTGGTCCACTTCCAGGTTCGTCACCAAGCATGCAGGGGACCTCCCCACCCATGCTCCGATGGGATGCTCCATCTGCCCCACCATCTCAGCATTAACAAACCATGCTTGGTACCTCAGGGTACATAGAAAAAACATAAAATTATGTCTATGGCAGAATCATTGAATCTCTCTGAATCTCTCCAGATTGATTCAGAGGCTTCTTATTTGATTTGGAGAGATTAAAGGGTTTCCTGATTCAATTCAGATTCAGAGATTCAGCTGCCAAATCAGGCCGAATTTCCTCCAAATCAAATCAGCAACTGAAGCTTCGCACATCCCTAGCAAGTATCTTCGGCAGTCACGTGAACAGTTAGAAAGACAGCATGTATCATGAACTATCACTCCTTCGTCTCATCTGGAGGCCAAAGAGTGCTCTATCACAAACTTTCAGGAACATGTACTCTGAAAGGACAACTTACAGGTCCACATATTGGAGACAGGTGCATTTAGAATAGCATCCATAGATTTTATTGTATAAAGATAACCAACAAATCATGTTATTTCAAATTATCCCAGCCATGCAGGTCCCAACATAAGCCCACAAAAATCAACCTAGTGAATTAAAGTAGCCTTTGAGGCTGAATAATAATTTCTGATTCAGCTGTCAATTGTTATATTAACTTTGTTAGTTCTGTTTGTTAGCCCTATTCTGAACAAAAGCAGCTGGAGGGATTTCTAGAGGTGAGCGGCATAAGTGTGATGAATGATGTGTACTCTTAAGCACATGGTCCCATCTCAGGATACATAGACTTGAGCCCAACATGTACAGCACCATATGCTTAAAGGAGCTGTGATTGAAAAGATATTTAAGATGAAAGACTTGTTTGTCTAGACAGCATTTTGTGAATTTATCTGGATTGCCAGAGGCATATGCTGTCTCCGAGGTTAATGGATATTGCAAAAGTGACTGTATGGCTATATTTGTAGATTTATGTATATCCATTTGTCATCTCAAATGCAGTAACCAGCGTATCACAAGCCTTGGCATCACTGATTAAGTCCTTGGATTAACCTTACTGTATTTTCTAAAAAGCTTTCATAAAATATAATGTTTTCATCAAAGTCTTAACTCCAGCGAGGGAGATAGAATACTTCTGGTTATAAGCATAGCATGATGTAAAAATATAGCTAAAAGATAACAGAAAAAAATAGCTCCTCGGCAGTTTTAGCATACAGGGTTCACCCAGGCATACACATCACCCTTAGAAAACAGGAGACCCAATTCACTGAAGACTGCTTTGCAGTTCAACTAAAGAAATCAACTTTAAAGTTGCTGTGTAGGAATGATATGAAAGGGCAACCATACTTACATATTTGATCTAAGGACTTCATTTAAAAACAAAAAAATCCCCAAATTCTGAGGTCAGTCAAGTCTTCCTCACCACCAGCTCATTGTACAGGACGTCTTTCTGGGTCCAAATGGATGTATATTGGCAGAAGAAAGAGGGTAAGTGTGTACTGTCATTGCCTATCTCTGTACATAAATGATTTCATAGACATTAAGGCTGGAAGGGACCTTGGAAGATCATCGAGTCCAGCCCCCTGCCCCAGGGGCAGGAAGTCAGCAGGGGTCATAGGATCTCAGCAAGATAAACATCCACATTTCTCTTGAAGGCTTTCAAAGTAGGTGCTTGAACCACCTCCGGCAGTAGTATATTCCAGACCTTGGGGGTTCGGACAGTATAGGGCTAACAAATAGGATCATGATGCGTGGATCTCAGTGACTGTTTAATGGGTGCTTTCTATTTCCTACAGAAATTTAGAAATACAGTATTAAAAAATATTAAGGGAGCACCTATGTATATTTGCCTCTCATTTCTAAGTCATCCCTTACTTGCTTGTGCAACATGCTCCTGTATACAAAACTATGCTTTCCAAATGTTGACAAGAAGAAACCTTTGAAAGGTATTTGCAGCCACAATGCCAACTGAAGAATGTACATGTAGATGTGCAGTTAAGGCTTTTTAGCATCTGTTCTTATGGGTGTTGTTCAAGTTCTGCAAAAATTAGGAACTAAAGTTTACTAACCCCAATAAATAAAGGAAAAATCTTTAAACAGATTACCAAGCTTCTTCAACTAAACAAATTATGCAGCTAATTTTTTTTACCCTTAAGTTATGGATAGATGCCATTCATATTGCAACACATATGTGCACGTCTAATGGATAAATAATATTGGTTGACAGAGGATTATCAGCAGCACCTATAGTCAAATTCAGTTAAATGTGTATACTAGTAATATTTCCTTACTATGTGAACTTTGATATATTGATTTTGCATGTGTAACTAGACAAGCTATTTGAAGACAAGGAGTAACACCTCTACAACAGATTTATAAATAATTACCAACATCAAGGAAAGGCTTACATGCATTAATTATTCAATCAGAGCAGATATTAAGTGTCTGCTCCACCTTTCCAGGAACTACTATTTGCTCTTCACATAAAAACACCCATTTCTAGGCAGGGTTATGTAAATGCCAAGAACTATTAGGAGGAATAGAGATTTAAGGGAAAGTCTTTGATAAATTAATGGAGACAGTAAAATTCGAAATCATTTCCTCTCATTTTTTGCTTGCTGGAAAAAATACTTAGAGCAATCTGTTAAATAAAATGCATTGTACAATACGATGCGTAGAAGAAAAGAAAAAGTACAGATAATAAATATACCCCGACTGAAGAGATCCAGGGAATTAACCAGCAACAGACAACAAGGAAGCAGGTTTTTCCATCAGTTCTTTTTCTAGAAGAAAAAGAAGGATGGGTAGGAAACAATGCACTGCAACCCTGCTGGCAGACTTTCCTCTATGTCCATCTATGGGAACACAGTTACAGGCCCAGGCCTATATGTCTCCATCTCAGAAGAGGACAAGAGGACCCAAATAAGAGCAGCCACTTGTCCCAAAGACAGAAAGTTCATGGATACCACCTCCACGAGGAGAAAAAGAGTAGTGGTGATCAGTCTCCATTGTGAAATGCTGACTCAGTCAATTATCCCAAGAGGTATGCTACCTGCCTAGAGTCAAAATCCAAAGACACCACACAAGAATTGTCAAGGCCCATCTGGCCCTTAGACCACAACCCTGCTCTGTTCACCTGTATGAGCGTTACTGATACTGCTAGTTACAACGCTGAGCATGTCATGAGCGACAATAAGTGGTGGTTTTAGATGCATCACATTAAGTTTGAAGCTTGTTAGGACTATACCTTGTATATAGCTTTCTTTATTCTTTCCAGTGCTTCTTCTTTGGTCTCTGACCATTTCCACACTGCATCATTGCACGTGAACTACCTTGATGATCTGCAGGCTTCTTGAAAAACAGATGGCTATCCTATCATCTAAGCATTTCCTTAAAGACTATCAGTTTCTCAAGGTAAAAACAGATACTGCATTTCTCCCAGGAGAAAGTCTTTTGTCCTGGGATCCTACATATGTATAAGCCCATTGTTCCACTTCAAGTACCTGTGAAATATGTAAAATAAAATAGGCTACCACTTTTTCCTGGGACAGTAGCATAGGTGACTGGTAGTTCTTCCAGCACTTGTTAAAGAGTTGCTGCTGTTTGATATCATGGTCCTGAATTACCACTTCCTCAACATCTTCCTCTCTGGAAAAATAACGTAATCCACCACCATCTTGATACCTCCAAACCCCTGTAGACCCTGGTTCAAGTTACATTGGAACAATTCTGGGGCCAGACAAATGCCAACAGGGATTCATACTCCAATGAGACCAGCCAAAAGGCATGGCAAAGGCTGTTGGGTAGCTAGATGATTCATCTAGTTCAATACATCCTGTCACAACCCAGTGATTTTGGTGCCTCGGCACGATGGAATTTTCTTGCCACATGAGAGCCTCTTGCACAGCGAGGGTTTTTGCTGCACAGAAGAACCTCGGTGCAAGAGAGTTCCCGCCAATTTGCAGGGTGCATTTCTTCCTTGCAGCACAGAAATGCACGGTGCAAAGAGTTCCCACTATTCGAATGCAAATTTGTGTCCCGCTATTGGCTAGTTCTAAATTATTCCTACGTGGCGGCTAGTAATTGGCTTGCTAGCCGTTTAAAATTCCTTGCGACTTCCGCCCAAGTCGAAGAACTGAGCACGCTGCAGAGTGCCTCTAAAGAGATCTGACTTGCCGCTAGCTGATCGATAGACTGATCACCTATCGATCCTTCTTCCTGTCGCCGAGCGCAATCCCAGACGTACCCTTTTCCCGCCGGCTTAATTTGCGGACGGATTAACTGGCTTGGGCCCCGCCAGCTGGAACAACTCACGTGGTTATTCAGACGACCGGACCATCTGCGTCACAACTACAGGCGGCGTAAGTAAACATTTTTGCAACCATTAAACCTTGTCTGCCTCTCCC
>NW_005842497.1:132016-140713 GCF_000455745.1 Alligator sinensis | reverse complement strand
TGGCTAGCTAGCCGTTTAAAATTTCGTGCGACTTCCGCCCAAGTCGAAGAACTTTGAGCATGCTGCAGAGTGCCTCTAAAGAGATCTGACTTGCCGCTAGCTGATCGATAGACTGATCACCTATCGATCCTTCTTCCCGTCGCCGAGCACAATCCCAGACGTACCCTTTTCCTGCCGGCTTAATTTGTGGACGGATTAACTGGCTTGGGCCCCGCCAGCTGGAACAACTCACATAGTTGTTCAGACGACCGGACCATCTGCGTCGCAACTACAAGCGGCATAAGTAAACGTTTTTGCAACCATTAAACCTTGTCTGCCTCTCCATTCACCAGCCCGCCCTAACGAACGAGCAATTTCTAAATCACCTCGAGTCAGCTCTGGCCGTCCGAGACACATCCATTACACCATAGTGAACACTTCTGTCCTGAATGCCATGTCCTTGGTTTCAATTATAAACAGTCTGTTAAGTAATTTCAGGTCAGTGAAGATCATCAGCTTAGTTTGTTGATCCACTCAATGCTAGTTTTATTGGGTGTAATAATGTCTATTCTTTGTATATTTGCTAGTTCTTTCCTCAGTCAATGAAAGTGTATTTCATAGTTTCATGGAAATTACAGTAGCGTATGGCTTCTTGAGCATCCATTTTCTTGAAACTCAATTAAAATGATGGACAGGGCCCATGGTAATTGTTATTCCTCCTTTCCCCATGTTGAAGATATTATAGCAGCATACTTCAATCAAATCTGGGGTTTACCACGTTCTGGTGCTGAGAAGTGGATATTGCTTCTGTGTTTCAACTGCTATAAACTCTAGGTGATAAAGTCTCTCGTTTCATGAGTTTCTTATTTACTTGTCTACTGGCCTCAGAATGGCTTTATTGTACTATATACCCACACTTGGTCACATTTCTCAAAAGTTGCACTTATCAGTACTTCTGGGATTACATTGCAGCTGGCTTCACAATCCAGATGGAATGTAATTGGTTGTTGAGCTGATAGCATAGTTACAAATCTGGCAATAGACTAGCTGGCAGCCTTCTTCTGTAATGTGTGTATTGGAAAGTCCTTGGAACTAGTAAAGTCACATTGCATATTATCCTCCTATTCACTAGAAGTCTCCAAATCCTAAGATACTGCTGATTTTTATTTTCCTAATGTGATTAAAATGTTAGGACAAAAAGTAGTTTCCTTTCCCCCATGCCTTGCCCTATTGTGCATAAGTTGAATATTTTTCTTTCTACCTTTTGCATTGCTTTCTACAATATATGCACTGGAACATCATGCAAGCATTCTCAGTCAGTCAGTCTCTCTCCTACTCCCTAGGTTCCTTTACCTAGACTCTATGTACTTGTTCTGCACTGTTCTGGCCATCATAGCTTTTGTACTTTCCAGAACCATTTGTTTACGCTTGCTAGTTAGAGATATTTCTCTAAGGCTAAATCCATTTCTCTCAACAACCACTCCTGCAAACTGGAATTGTATGTCCTGTCCTTAATAGCTCCAAAGTTCCAGGTGGATGCCAGAGTTCTCAGCTTTGTAACATTAAGTATGTGTTCTCACTTTTGCATCTTCATTTGAAGTAAAAAAACCAAACAAATAAACAAAAACAGTTTTCCTTTGGGGTTCACAGGAGTTATCAAGCACCTTTATTCAGCTGGTCAAAAATTTTTTGACATTATTCTTGCCAGTTGTTCCTCACTTTTTATCTTTGTCTAGCAAGATATTAAACAACCTTTGCTTTCATTTTTTATCCTTGCTCCCAAGAGTCAGTTGTTTCCATGTCACAAAAATCCAATGTGTTTCTTCATCATAGTCCTTCCATGTTACCTCTGGCCTGTGGTTTATGGTGCTGCTTTGTTTATTAATCATTCTCCCTTCCTTGCTCCAAGTCTTCCTAACTGATGACACCCCATTTCATGTACTGTACACTGGGCACATATTATGCAATGACTCTATTTCTAAAGCTAAACCAGTTTTTTTTAATTAAGAGAATCATTTACAGAAATGCTGCAACTGCATACATGTCTTCTTGTATTCCAGACATGCTCTCAGAAGTCATGTGCTAAGTACAGAAAAAACCCAAAGCTGAATCAATTCAATCTTCACAGGTTAGTCTAAACCAAATAGATTGAATGGATAAGCAAGTGAACAGACATTCCTTTTTGCTTCTGGCAATGCAGCCACATGCCTGAAATGGCCCAGGCCAGAAGCTGGGGGATGCTAGAGCACACCTCCCTGCTCAGCTGCAGCAGACGGCTTGGGCCAAAGCTAACCCACCCACCCTGCAAGGAGGTTTTGCAGGGGAGGTGAAAAGCATCCTAGGATGCTGGGGGACTGTGAGTCAACTTGAATCTGGAGTGGATCTAGGACAAGTTCAATAAACTGATTTAACCTAAATCATTTAAGCCTGACACTACATCCATCCAGGTTTATCTTAAACTGGTTTCAGCCATTTTGAAAGCAGTTTATGTGCACTGAACTTCTGCTGTGTTACACATTTGTACTGGTTTCCAATCACTTATAACAGTTTGTGTGTAATTTCTGTCCCGAGCTATGGTGCCTGCTCCAAATTCTTTCCTCCTAGCTCCTTAGAGGGAAGTCCCCAGACCTGGTCTGACTCATTACACTCGATGGAGAATTTCTTCAGAAGCTTCACAGGAAGATGGGACACACCCTAATTTCCTACTATTCAAGATGTGTGCCCAAGTTTTTTGGCTGAAACTCTGTGATAATATTAAGAAAGCAGCTAACATTGATGATAGCTGTGGAATGTATGAAATTATCAAATGAGCAACTGGTCTAGACAAAAAGAAAACAGCTCTCCTGAAAGATGTAAACAAAAACGTCATTACTGATAGTAGGGTATAAATTGGCCAATAAGGTGTCTAGAATTTTTTTGTCACAGGCAACTCATTGTCACAAGCATCAATAGTGTGCTTCAGGTAGAAGTGGTCTACTCATGTCAGAAAAGCCATGTTGCCAATCTAGTGAATAATACATGTAGTACTGTACTGAATCTAAGATGGCTCCCATAAATTAAAGTTTTGGTCAATATTTCACCCCCTGCTAGGGATAGAAAATTAATACCAATAGTGAAACCAACATTTTATGAACTGAGGAAATCAATCATAACATTTCTGTTGTACTAGCCATATTGGATTCCAAGATGGCTGCCACAAATTTACAGTTTTGTTCCTTATTAGATACCCAACAAGGGTATCTAATAAGCTACCTCAACTCTGTCCTGTTTCAGATTACCTTGACATGAAAACATTTGATGGAGATTGCCAGCAACAGATCACCCTTAAGCAAATGTTACAATGGAGTCAATAGCACCACTGAGACCAACAAAGCACCAGAGGTATATCAAGATGCATCATATGCCTCAAAGTAGGTTCACAGTCAACAATTAGCTAAAGTACACCTGCTGGAATTGTGCAAATAAATGAAACAGTTCTTCAGGTGTAGGGAACTTGAGGGGGATGGGGGCAAGCAGGCTCAGAGGGTTCAGGGGGATTGGGAGGGAAGGTGGGGTCTACAGTGGGGTTGGTGGGTTCTGGGAGACTCATGGGAGCCACAGGTGGGGATGGGAGGATTCTCTCCCCCACCTCCCTGGACCAGAGGCTATTTTTTAGCCTCCTGATTTCCCCTACCTTCATACAATCAATCCCCCTCCCCAGTGAACTACTCCTCCCACCCCATCCTGTCCATCTTTCTCCCACCCAAACTCACTTCCTCAGCTCCCACCATGGCAAACTTTGGTAAAACTGGCACTGGGAGCAACTTGTAGGACAGGGGTTTTGTGGGTGGGGGAAGTGCTGGCTAGTTCAAGAAAGGGAGGGGAGGGCAGGGGCAGGGGGCCTAAACATAGCCCAGTGCCAGAGAAAGGGAAAGGAAAGTGTAGCCCAAAGGCTGGGCCAGTGGATGGGCTGGGAACTATACAGAAGTTCAAAATAGATCAGTCTAAAAGTGGCCAACCCAATTTAAATTAACCCTACCTGCAACGTATATTTAACTTGGATTGGGTCAGCCATTTTGGACTGATCTAACTGTCCTGAACTTCTGTACAGTTCACAGTTAGATCAACCTAAGTAGTGTAATGTGTACACATGGCCACCCAATCTAACTAAGTTAGATTGGGTGGCCATTTTTAAGGTGATCTAACCTCCCCTAACCACCTTGAATGTCTGTATGCATCCCTGAAGTGGGGTAATGACCCCCTTCCTGGGATCTTTTGAGCATATTTTAACAACTTCACAGCAGCAGAACATTGGCTGCTGTGGTTGTTACCAAATTTGCCCATTACTTTGGGGTGTGCTCATTTATTAGGGATAGTTTCTAGGGTCTTGGTGATTCTGTCAATGTGCTGCTTGTGTTACTATACGGAGCTGTATTTCTCCCTTCTGCAAGCCCTCACCCCCAGTGGAGCTATCTTGCAGGACTCAATCTCAAAGGGACTGGGTTCCTCCAGTCACCAAATCAGTCATACACACAAACACACACAAATTAACGTGACACGCCTGACCTGGCCGGGCTGATCAGCATGGACAGGCTGACACCCTCATATGCCAAGAATCAGTTCATAAGAGCAACAATAAAATGCAGTCAGACACAAGCACACAGGTAAACAGAATCCCTCTGAATCCGGCTGGGTGTCCAGCTGACACCCTCATGGGCCAGCATTCAGTTCATAAGGGCACGTCTGAGTCAAACTGGGTCAATCAGCCTGTACAAGCTGATCCCCTTATGTGTTTCAAACTCAGCACGTCCCAATCTTTGGTCTCTTGATGAGCAGACCCCACAATAATTTGGGCTTCACAGGGATCTTTAGCATAGGTAAAAGAAGCATTGCTGCAGAGCACGGGAGGAAAAAGAAGCAGAGAAGGAAAAATATACCCAATTACTACCAGTTTGACTATAAAAGTTATTTATTGCTAAGCATATGAAATATATAATAGCACTAGTAGTAATAGACATGCAAAAGAAAAACAAACACCAACAATGACAATACTACCCTGGTTTCACTAAGTATTTGGGGAAACTTAGCTCAAGCTTAACTGATACAGTTCAGGTTCAGAAGTTTATGCCTAGAAAGAAGACAGAGAACGCTGGGATCTCACCTAGTCCACGGTACTCAGGCTGCAAAGCTGACAGGCACAGTCTGTAGCACAATCCTTGAAGAGAGAGATGATCTGTTCTTCCAGCGTCCCAAGAACGACAGGGGATGGTGTCAGCACAGGGGTTTTCTTCTTCTCCTTCTTTCCTCCTGCTTCTACTTCTTTTCCTTCCTTTTCCTCTTCCTGTTCTTTCTCTTTTTCTAGCAGCACACACACTTACAGATTTTTATACCCTCAGTTCAGCTGCTCCGTAGCACCCTCAGTAGTGTAAATCATTGTCTTTTCTATTGACAAGGGGTTATCTGGTTTGGACCATCTCAGGAAACTGATTGATAATCAGGAAACACTTAAGATTAGGGAGTAACCCAAATACTTGGGAGCCAGCTTGAGATTCCTATGGGTGGCAGATATACTGATGGGATATCTCATGGTTTCTTCAGGAACAATAGATAGCTTGCAGCATCAGGATTTTGGATTTTTACTTGTTGTGCACAAGCCTCAGCTTAGCATGACTTTTCCAGATCTTACTATAGTCTTTTAACAGACTTAAAACAATTATTGGGGTGCTCATAACCTTTTGTGGAGAGGACTCCCACCAGTCGTCTCGGGAAAGATATGACAACACCTGGGATTAGGGCTCCAGCAGGCTGGATGCTGTGATGAACCCTTAACCATTGTTCAAATGTTGCCCATACCCACTCTGACTCGGTCTCTTGCCTCAGCATTCCCTAACCCGGCAACCGAGTTTTAGTCAATCAAGTTTAAATAGGCCTCCCACAGTGGGACCGGGGAATGTACGGCCCGAGATGCCTATTAAACTTAGAGCTGTGTGTGTGTGTCTGGGGAGGGGAAAGTCCTTAGTAAATCCAGATTAGAACTGGTCTGATAAATGCTGAGCTGGGTGTGTGTGAATATGGGTTGATTAATATTGGAAGCACAGATTCCCCATCATGCAGCGCTCTCCTGCTTCTCTGGTCCCAGAATTCACTGCAGTCTCTGCTTCAGGCTTTCTGTTTTCCAGCTCTCATGTAAATGAGACCTAGGGCAGTTGATTCACTCTTGTCACCCTTATCTGGCGAGGGTCTTAGATGCGTCTCTCACTGCATCTTAATCAGTTTCGTTTAGGTAGAGGAGGGGAGGGAGTGGGGGGGTGAGTCCTTTGTGAGTCAGACAGACTGCATCCTGTACCAGGGTTGCCCAAGAATACAGAGCTGAGACGTAACATGGTGCCCCTGCTGTATCCAAGGCAATCTAGGGTTCTATGTCTTGCATTGTCAGTTTGACTGAATAGTTTCACGGAGAGGTAAGATAATGACTCTGTAGAGGATGGTTTGGGTAGGCATGTTTCTGCCACTGGCAGGAGGGATTAGACTAGATAACCTATGGAGGACCTTTCCAGCCTTATTTCTCTATGATTCTTGGAGGGTAAAACAACAGATAACAGGATAGCAGATTCACCTTTCTAGTGAGCCACTGAGAAGGACATATTTTTGCATTTGTATTTAAGGCTTGATTTTGACCCTTAAAAGCTTTCTTTAGACAGCAAAGACTATCCTTTGAAACCTTCATAAGACAAGGGCAAATGGCAGTGTGACAAATATTTTTTTTAAATGAATGATTTTTAGAATAATTTAATGATATTTGAGACCTGACTCATGATTTTTTTTTAACATGTAGGTTTGGCAAGATTGCAAATTGTAGGCCACACTGAATATAATGGGACTCGAATAAATAAACAAACACCCCCATAATTCTTATAAAAAAACTTAATAATAATAATCATCACCATCATCATCATTAAAGGCAAATTCTGTTCTCTACATTCATTCATTAATACCTATGCTGATTTTACACTTATTAATATTAATTGACTTAAAAGGTGTTATTCCAGCTCTTTACTAATAAAACTGACTGCAGAATTATGCTGTAAGATAAACATCACGCCAACATTGTCTAGAAATAGGCCATTTAAAAGTTTTCCCCAAAAAACATTAGTTAAAATGTTTAAACAAGGCAAGTTTTTAAAATGTTACATAATCATCTGGGCTCATAGTCAAGTCAGTCCTATAGTATGGTATTCAAAATGACCTCCTGGGTCAAGAACTCAAATGGTTTCCATCACAGTGCTTACAAAAAGTAGCCATTGATGAATGAAACCAAATGTGTTAATTAGGTTATCTTGAAACATTCACACAACAACTAACAGCTACTCAAACCTTTATATTTTTTCCTCCTCATATGTTTGTCATACAAATCCATAAGCATTTAATCTAGTAAGACTACATGTATTTTAACATGTACTATAGGAATAGGATGCTCTGTCTGATGTTAGGTAAATACACATGCAATAAACCCAGCTATATATCCAGTCAGCATATTCTGGAGGCAGCACCACACAGTTTAAAAGAAAACAGCATTCAAATGATGCAGAATCATCTGCTGCCAAAGGTCAGCTTGAATGAGAAACAGAACAAGTTTGCTCAAGTAATTCCCTCTCATATGTATCAATAGAGCATAATCTTGACATAATCTTGAGGCTTTTTGACAGAGTAGGTCACATTGATACTTTAGGTTATAATTTTCCTAAGATGTGGCTTTTAATTTTATAGCATATTCAACTCTTAGAACAATGCTTATGCAGTGTTTTTAGCAGCTTATATATACCTAGATATCAGCTCTTTTAACTTTTCTTATATATTTCTTTATAAATATGATTTTGCATCAAAGTGCTGGTTCCAAGACCAAGCAAGCATAGTAATGTCAAATTATTTGGGCTAAATACAGATGGTCAAAAATCCCAAGGTTGAATCAATTGAATCTTTGCAGGTTAGTCTAAGCTGCATAGATTGAACTGATAAGTGAATAGACATAAGTAAGTGCCATCCCCTGGGACGGGACACCATCCACCTCACACGCAGAGGTAAGTCCCTGTTCTCAGCTAGGGTGGCAAATCTTCTAGATAGGGCTTTAAAGTGGGGGATGAGGAAACACTGACTGGAATTTACCCGGGGACCAACATACAAGAAAGCTCCATAGATAGGGACACTAGGAGAGCCACTCTTGCAGGAACTGAGAGGATAGTTCTCCTTCAGCATGGCAGGAAGCTGAGGGTCTCAATAGGAGGACTCAGGTGCCTGTACACTAATGCCAGGAGCATGGCTGTGACAAAATACCGTTTTGGGTGTCTGTCACTTTAAGGGCTGGAGCAGGAAGCTGCCAGGTGGCCGATGAGGGTGGCCATTTTAGGAACCAGCTCTGAGAGAGTAGAGAGCAGTGTGAGATCAGCCAGCAGGGAAGAAACATCTCCCTGCTGCACTCCAGCTCCAGGAACAACTTGGAGTTAAGGCTGAGGCTATGGGGAACAAGGAGGCCTCTTTGGTTCTGGAAATTAGGGCTATGTGAAGCTTCAATAGCTGACTCAATTTGGAGGAGATTCAGCCTGATTTGAGGACTGAATCTCCAAAGCCCAATCAAATGGAGAGACCAAGTAAAAGCTCTGAATTGATTCGAAGCATCCAAATCGATTCAGAAAAGCTTCAGAAAAAGATTCAACCGATTCAGAGATTCGGCTATAAACTAAA
>NW_005842497.1:124205-131877 GCF_000455745.1 Alligator sinensis | reverse complement strand
CAGCAGGGCATAGCCCCTGCTCCAGTGCTGCTATACCCACATCCCACTGGCAAGCGGTGCCAGGGCAGAGCCCCCATGGCTTCCCCCACCGGGGCAGAGGCAGGCAAAGTCAGAGGAGCGGTGGGAGAAGCCCCATGGCTGCACTGCCCTGCCCCATCCCCAGCATCCTGGCAATTAAAAAAAAAAAGGTCCACGCTCACCAGCTCTGGCAATGGTGATTAGGGCCTCTGAGTGATCGTGGCAGAGCCCCCCCATGCAGCATGCAGCAGTGGGGGGCAGTAGAAACTGCCCCCCTGCCTGGCAGCTGCCCCATGGTGTGAGTGCTGCACAGCTTGAAAGGGTGTTGAGCAGTGCCTGAGAGTTGGGGTGGCTCCATCTGTCAAGCGGAGCTCCTAGTTTGAATCCCCAGTGCTTTGATAATTCCTCCAGCTCTTCCCAGTGGTGTGTGGCCCCTGGATCTGTGCATGGGGTTTCAGCAGACTGCTGATGCTGGCTGGAGAAATAGCCCAGACCCACCACCATCACGAGCTGGCAGCAGCAACAGCCTGCTGTCATCCCACATCATCCAGGGGCCTGGGCCCCGCAGGAGGAGCTGGGGGAAGTGATCAGAGAGCTGCGGAATTGAACCAGGGACTGTGGGAATGTTCAGGGACCTGAACATTCTCCCAGCTCCCTGTTCAATTCACTGGGAGCTGTGGCGCCAGAGACCAGCAGCGCTCAGCCCCATCTCCCAGACAGCCCTGGCGAGCTGAGCCGAGCTGCACCTGTATCATGGGCATCCGCTGCGAGGGTGCCAAGCAGGGCGGGGGGGGGGCAATCCCCACTGCCCCATGCTCTGCAGGCAGGCTCTGCCATGAGCACCCATAATCCCCAATCACCACTCCTGCAGCCAGTGAGTGTGGGGCTTCTTGTATTGCTTCTTGCATTGCTTTGCCCCCTTTTATGCACAATGGAATTGTCTCCTTCTGTGCCTGTAGGATTGCTACCTTGAGGAACGACCACCCTTCCTGGATCCCCATTTCGCCAATGCTCTTGAGCTTTAACACCTCACTAACTAATCTCCTGAGCACACTGAAGTTAGCCTTTCTAAAGTCTAGCACTTCAGCCCTGCTGGTTAGTTTACCTACCCTTCGCCAGATAGTGACCATAGATTGACTGAATTCACTATCTCCTAGGTTACCTTTTACCTGCAGATCCCCCACCAGGTCATCCCCTGTAGCCAATACCAAATCCAACAAGGCGTTTCCTCTAGTGGAATCGTAAACCTCCTGCATTAGGTGGAGGTCCTGTATGTAGATTAAGAACCTATGCGAGCTGTTAGATTTGGCTGACTGCTCCTCCCAGCAGATATCAAGGTAATTTAGGTCATGACAACCTTATCTCTCGACCGTATGGCCTCTGAGAGCTGTCTGGAGACTTCCAGGTCTAGCTGGTATGGCAGTCTATAGTAGAACCCCACTACCAAGTCCCTTTCCCCCCAACCTCCTTGTATCCTGACCCACAGTACCTCAGTTTGGCCTTCCTCTGATCCCATCTTGATTATAGAGGATGTATATTTTTTCCTTAACATAAAGAGCAAGAACCCTTCCCTTTTCCCCACTCTATCCTGTCTGTACAACGTTTATCCCTCAATGCCTACTGCCCAATCATGACTAGGGTCCCACCAGGTTTCAGTTAGTCTAACCAGGTCAAAGTTGTTGCTTGCAAGCAGGAGTGCAAGTTCCTCCTGCTTGTTCCCCATGCTCCTAGCATTAGTATAAAGATATTTAACGCCCCCAATGGGTGCCCTTGGTACTCTCCTGTCCTGATATCTATCGGGCCCTTTAGTGCTTACCTGGGGTGGTACAGTGCATTGCTTATGGCCCACTGATCCTAGATTCTCCTTACCCTCTGCTTCCCCATTCCCTGATGAACCTACTTTAAAGCCCTTTGGAGGAGATCAGCCAACCTGTAAGAGAACAGACTCTTACCTTTACAAGAGAGAGGATGACCATCTCATCCCAGGATGCCTCTCTCATGGAAGTGTGTAGAAGCTAAAACCCACATGATGGCACCACCTCTGAAGATGTAGGTTGACTTTAGGTGTCCTGATCCTGACGGTGACTGCTGACTAGAAGGATGGATGAGAAGACCGCCTGTGCCCCTGACTTCCTAAGCCTAGACCCCAGAGCCCTGTAGTCACTCATGAGACAGTCTGGACTACTCCTGGCCACATCATTCATGTCCACATGGATGAGGACCATGAAATAGTAAATCAAAGGGTTGGATGAGGTCAGGAATCCTCTCAGTGATGTCCTGGATCCTGGCTCCGGGTAGGCAGCAAACTTCCCATGTTGTGGGAAACTTCTTCACAGTTAGAGTATCCAGACTATATCCAGACTGTGGAATAAGCTCCTGCCAGAGGTAGTGTAATCACCTATGCTGGAAATCTTCAAGAGCAGACTAGGCAGTCACTATGCTAGGGTCACATGACCCCAGCTGTCTTTCTTGCCTGGTGCAGGGGGCTGGACCCAATGATCTTCCGAGGTCCCTTCCAACCTTACAATCTATGAATCTATGACATTCACTTTAGATTCTGGAGATATAGCCACATGAATGCTGTGGCCCAGGCCAGAAATTGTGGGGTGCTAGAGCATGCCTTTCTGTTTGGCTAGAGCAGATAGTTTGGGTCAAGGCTAACCCACCCACGCCACAATGGGGTTTTGCAGGGGAGGTGCAAAACATACTGGGATTCTGGGGGACTGAGAGTTAACTTGAATCTGGAGGGGATCTGGGACAGAAGTCAATAAACTGGTTTAAGCTAAATCAGTAAAGTCTGATACTACTTCCATCCAGATTTATCTTAAACCTGTTTTGGTCATTTTGAAAGTGGTTTATGCACACTGAACTTCTGTTGTGTTACATATTTGATCCAGTTTCTAATCACTTATAATGGTCTGTGTGTAATTTCTGTCCCTTTAAAAGGTCAGAATGCCAAGAAGATACATTTTACTCCAAGCTTCTGTCTATAATCATGAAAACTACTTACTTTTTCAAAACATGGAAGCCAAAATTGCATAACCATTTAATTCAAGGGCCTCTAGTTTTAATACCCCCCCCCCCAAATACTGGAATGTGATAAAAATCAAAAGACTATAAGAACACTAAAACATGGCTAGTTCCCCTATTCTTTAATTCAACTAGCTTATGATAGGCTAAAATACAATTGCTTTGTCTTAACTAGAGTTTGAGACCAGTGTCTAGATCAAGGTGAGAAACACAATCTAATATCATGACATAAGTGCTACTCTCGACAAAGCCTCAGGTGCTACAGACATGCATAAAGTTACAAAGCCATTACTCCTGACTTACGCTGTAAGCAGATCCTGTGAGTTCAAACAGATATTTAAGAAGTTGGCATGTCTGTTTGGGGCAGAAAGCAATAGGGAGTTAGGACTGTGAAAGTCCTTGGGGGAAAATCATGGAAATTATCAGGGTTGGTGGGAAATCTTAAACTGAGGTTTGTATATTACTGCCAGCTTTGTCATGACAAAGCTAAGTCCCAAGAAGCTGTGATGCTTATACTACATGCAGTGTGCGCACACACTTTTCAGAGCGTGGTAGAAACTCCACTTGCTGACATACTATCAGAAATCTGTTTCCCCATAAGCATTTTACAGATGACAATTACCTATTTCTCATGTCTCTACATCACATTTGACCATTTTGTTGCACATGCATATGCTTGTTTCTTGAAATCTTTCATTGTACATGTGTTTTCAAGTAGCAGGCTTTGAAGCAGGTGTCGCATAGTCTGAGGCTCTGTGCTGCAGTCACAGGTGGTTGAATCAATGGTACAGCCCCACTTCTTCGTTAGTTCCTTGGAGCCTCCACCTTTGGTATGTAGGCAGTTGAGACACTGCCACCTTTGCCATGGTTCGTCAGCCCTGGGTAGTAAGAATTCGGCTGCTGGAATGTCTGTTTTTCCACTGTCAGATATTTTCTTCAGCCTCTTGTTCCACATCTGTAGTCATGTCTTCCTTGGGTGTGGCACTGAGAGGTTGGGTGGTGGTGAGGAAGCTCCTGCATGATTTCAGGTATTTGTGTACTATGGAATGGTCATACAGCACGTGTCTCACATCTTCAGTTTGTCCCAATCATTTTATCTTGCTACCACTGCTCTTCTGATGTCAGACAGAGTGATGCTAGCCAGCAGGTCTACACTGTTTAGGCTGTAGGCTACAGACATCCTGTAATGCATCAGCAGCTATCATTCAGAATGGAAGCAAGGTGCTTAGCATGTACAGATCTCTCCCGTACAGGGCATGCATACTCAGCAGAGGAGAAAATTGAGAGCCAGAGCCGTGGTTCAAATGACTGAAGGGCGAACTTCCGATTTCGAGTTGGCGAGGTTATATAGAATGTTGTTCTGAGAGCTCACTTTTGCTTTTGTCTTCATGATGTGTTCTTTGTATGACAGAGTTCAAATCAAGGGTGAGTCCAAGGTAAACTGGATTTGAACAGCGGGCTAACGGGGTCCCAGACTATGTAATGTTGAGCTGCCAGTTGGCTTCATGGTTTTTCAGCTGGAAGGCACATACTTGTGTTTTCTCTGGGTTGGCATGTAATTGGTTTTCAATAAAGTATGAGATGAGTGTCTCATTTAGGGATTTTTCAACATGGTTAAAGTCAGTGTTTTGGGCTGTTATGCACAGGTCATTTGCACAGATTTAATGTTTTGTTTCCAAAGCAATTGGTTGGTCATTCATATAGATGTTGTATAGCTGTGGTACAAGTACACTTCCTTGGGGAAAGCCATTAATCTGTTACCTCCAGCTGCTTCACTTCCCATCCAGTTTGACAAAAAAATCTCTCTTGAAGAAGGATCCATATCAGTTGTGTAAGGTATAGATCTTTTGTCATTTCCAGGATCTTGTGGAAGAGTTGTTTCATAGTTTCATAGTTTCATAGTTTCAGGGTCGGAAGGGACCTAATAGATCTTCTAGCCCGCCCCCCCGCCAGGGCGGGAGAACAACCCAAAAAACACAAACAAAACCACTCACCCTAAAAACAAAAACGGGACTCAAATGAGTCCAGCCAGGTAAGTATCCAGCCTCTTCTTAAAGATCCCCAGGGTAGGGGCCAGCACCACCTCCCTTGGAAGTTGGTTCCAGCTCCTAGCCGCCCTGACTGTGAAGTAGTTTTTTCGGATGTCCAATCTGTACCTCCTCTCCATCAACTTGTGCCCATTATTCCTTGTTATGCCAGCAGGGGCTAGGGGAAACAGCGTCTCCCCCAAACCCTTCTGGTTCCCCCTAGTGAGTTTATAGACGGTCACCAGGTCCCCCCTCAGCCTTCTCTTGTGGAGGCTGAATAGGTTCAAGTCCCGCAGTCTCTCACTGTAGGGTCTGCCCTGTTGTCCCCGGATCATGCGGGTGGCCCTCCTCTGGACCCTCTCCATGTTGTCCACATCCCTCCTGAAATGGGGCGCACAGAACTGGACACAATACTCCAGCTGCGGCCTGACCAGCGTCGCATAGAGGGGGAGGATCACCTCCCTGGCTCTACTCGAGATGCACCTGTGGATGCACGACAAGGGCCGGTTAGCCCTGCCAACCATGACCTCGCATTGTCGGCCCATGTTCATCTTGGAGTCAATAATGACACCAAGATCCCTTTCCGCCTCCGTGCTCTCAAGTAGGGAGTTCCCCATCGTATAAGTGTGCTGCTGGTTCCTACTACCCAAGTGCAGCACCCTGCACTTGTCCGTATTGAAACGCATCCTGTTCCTGTCTGCCCACCCCTGTAACCTATCCAGATCCTTCTGCAATCTCTCTCTCCCTGCTAGCGTGCTCACCTCCCCCCAAATTTTGGTGTCATCAGCGAATTTAAACAGGTTGCTCTCCACCCCAACATCAAGATCGCTGATGAAGAAATTGAACAGCGCAGGGCCCAGGACCGAGCCCTGAGGGACTCCACTACCCACCTCCCCCCAAGTCGAATATGATCCATCCACCACCACCCTCTGAGTGCGACCCTTCAGCCAATCTGCAATCCATCTGACCGTGTAGGCATCTATGCCACAGTCGCCTAGTTTATTAATTAGGATGGGGTGAGAGACGGTGTCAAAGGCCTTGCTGAAGTCCTTTGTTAGTGGTTAACGGTATCATTGGCAGCTGTCAGCTTGATGAACACAGCTCCGGTGATTTGGCCTTTCAGAACCATCCTCAATATGTTGTGTTAGATTGAGCATCTGGCTCATTGTTGATTTTCCAGGGTGAAAGCCACCCTGTTTAGGGATTAGATGTTTATCCACATATGAGGTAAGGCAGTTCAGTATCAGTCATTCATACAGCTTGCATGTGTGCCATAGCAGGGAGATATGTCTGAAGTTCTTTGGGTCAAATGGATCTTTCCCTGGCTTTAGATGCTAATACCTGAGCATGTCACTATATCTTTGGAATTGTTTGACTGGCTGTGCCTGAGTTGTATAGGCAGAAGAGCCATTCTCAAGTCTGGGGTCCATATTGACCAACATGTTTGGTATGTTGTCAAGGTTGGCTGCTTTTCTAGTCCTCAGTGCATTAATACCAGCATTCAGCTCAGTCATTGAGAAGGGTCCTGTAAAACCCAGGTCTTTGGGGGACTTGAACCTTTCCAGTTTGAGTTTTTTTGTTCATTTTTGGTTTGGGGAATTTTTCCATTGAGACAAATCTGGTGAGCAGTTTGGTTAGCAGTGACACTACGATGTTGATCTACCTTTCATGGGTTGCTGCTTAGTTTACATGTTGTTGCCCATGCTTTTTTACTATTCTGTCATATCAGTTGACTCAAGCAAGGTCTGCCAGGATTTCCTGCATTCTTCTGTGATGGCTAACAAAAGTTCCTTGCCTGTAGCAATGGTGTTTACAGAAAAAGGGTCTAGTTCGTACTGTCACCTGTAGTCTCTGTATAAACCAGTGGTTTGTGGAGTGAGGCCTGAGATGACAAATCTAGCAGGTATGCATGATAAACAGGAACAGCAGACCTGTTTTTCACGTGTCCTGCAAATATTTTATAGCTCTCAGCTTTACATGCATACAGTAAATTCTGCAATAGCACCCTGTTGATCTAAAAGGAAACACTTTGCCACGACAGCAGTGGCAAGGAGATTCAAAGCACAACGTCTGTAGTCTTTGGAGTTACCAATGCTAAAAAAAACCAAATATGACCTCCCCTTGCAGTTCTGGCAGATTCCTGTACCACAGTGTGAATTCAGTTTCCATTTTTGTTGATCTCCTTTTATACAGCTTTGTGTATTTTTTTCCACTTGGTGCAAAGGAGCATGCATACAGTTTCACTGAAGTCAGTGGAGCTGTGCAGACTTACTAAGGTTACAAGATAATTATGCATAATCTTTCCTAGGCTACTTTAAGCATGGCAGCAAATGGTTTTATATTTTCACAAATAACAAAAATGCTAATTCAAACAATAACAATGGTGATATAAAGAGAGGGAAAGTCTGTAACATTTTTACACACAGTGGCATGAGTCAGATTCCAATAACTACAAATAAAGCACTCATTGACATAAAATAGTTGCCAATACATTTTTCCCCCTAACCCACGTGACAGTTTATAGATTCATAGATGCTAGGGTCGGAAGGGACCTCAATAGATCATCGAGTCCGACCCCCTGCATAGGCAGGAAAGAG
>NW_005842497.1:122886-123275 GCF_000455745.1 Alligator sinensis | reverse complement strand
TGACATCCATCCCTCCTCCTGTGTCCAGGCGTTTCGTAACCTGGTCATAAAAAGAGACTAGATTAGTCAGGCACGATCTGCCTGCCACGAACCCGTGCTGGTTTCCCCTCAGCATAATTTGTCCTGCTGGGCTCTCACAAACGTGAGCCTTGATAATTTTTTCAAAGACTTTGCCAAGGATGGAGGTGAGACTGACTGGCCTATAGTTGCCCGGGTCCTCCTTCCTCCCCTTCTTGAAAATGGGCACCACACTGGCCCTTTTCCAGTCCTCCGGGACTTGGCCCGTGTGCCACGAGCTTTCAAATATTTCCGCCAGTGGCTCTGCAATGATGTCGGCCAGTGCCTTCAGCACCCTCGGATGGAGCTCATCCGGGCCTGCTGACTTAAAG
>NW_005842497.1:22201-122720 GCF_000455745.1 Alligator sinensis | reverse complement strand
GTCACCAATTGTTTCTGCCCATTTAGCAGGGGTCCTATTCCTCCCTGGGCCTTCCTTTTACTCCCTATATATCTAAAAAACAATTTCTTGTTGTCTTTTACTTGGGTTGCCATCCTCAGCTCCATGGTAGCTTTGGCCCGTCTATATTTACATAGTAAAATAAATCAAGAAAATCCAGTCACAGCTGAAATTACAGGCTTGACCCAGAACTCAGCAGAATGTGCACCAAAATGGAATTTTAGCATTAGGCTCCCTGCTTACTGGGGTTAGCCTTATTGGCTAAGTACAGACAGTCAAAAATCACCAGGCAGGTTAATCTAAACTGCACTGATTAAATTGAAACAGAAGTGAACAAACATTTACCTTTGATTCAGGAAATGCAGCCACATGCCTATAGCAGCTCAGGCCAGAAGCTAGGGGGTGCTAGAGCACAGGTCTCTAGCTGCGTGTTCTCTTCTTTGTCCTGCTGCCCCCTGAAGGTCTCTGGGACCTACAGTCCAGAATTACAACAGAAGGACTCTGCAGGGTTGTTCATCACTTCCTCTTCCTGCTTCCAGGGGCCTCTGGAATTTGTAGTCCACAGTTGCAGCCAGCAGTAAATTTAAGCAGAGGAAGGGGTGTTTAATCCCCCCTCCCTGGCTCCAGACCCCAACTGGAGTTTGCCTGGAGTAGCAGTGTCTGCCCCCTCCCCCCCAAAATAGACTGGGCTGCATCCCCACTTGGGCTTGCCCCCCCACCCCCTTGTCAGCCAGCCCTCAGTGCCCCAGCTAGGGGCACAGATAGACAGTACAGCCCAGCCCAGCCCAGAGCTGGATTCTGATTTAACTTGAACCAGGAAGGGGCCTGGGACAGAAGTTACAGCCATTTTGAAACTGGTTTATGTGCACTGAACTTCTGTTCTGTTACTGGTTTAAATCAGTTTCTAATCATTTAAACTGGTTTACATGTAACTTCTGTCCCTAGCCTTTGACTTCAATATGATTCTGTCTGTAGCTGAGACAGCCAAATCTTTTCAGGTAAATAACAATTAAAGAAACTTCTCCCTTTTACTTGTACTCTCACATTTTACTTCAAGTCTCTCCAATGGATCTATTTTGTTCTTTGTCCCACTGCGTTTCATTTAGTCACTCATAGTCTCAACAATAGGAATTTCAAATCTATTTACATTTCAAAAGATTTTTTATAACATACTTTTTTCTGACATAACATCCCTCTCAAGGGCCTGTTTCTGCTTCCATTGAAGTAAATGGCAAAATTCCCATGGAAGCTCTCTGAGGCCTAAAGCATTGGTCTGATGTCATGTTCTTCTTATAAACTTTAATAATGGAAATATTTTGCACACCCTGAGTACAAACACAATATCCTGGTGATCTAAGCTTATCTTAATTTAGCTTTGAAACTGTTAAAAGGAAAACATCATCTCTATTCATTTTGGATCCCTTTCAACAATGTCAGTTTAAAATAATTCCATTACTTCTTTTTTTCCATTCACTGCTATGTGGGTGTCATTATGTCAACCTACACAAAGTATATTTATATTTAGTGTCTCAGATACAACTTTTGTAACTGTTGAGGCAACTCCTGCACTCCTAAAAGTGATATCCTCCTGTAGCCTGCTTTTCATGTGAACCATGGGGCTGGGCTAAGATGTTTCAGAGTTCATAGGGCATCGATATAGTGAGGTCAGTAGCCTAGTTAACCTCAGCAGAACCATCTCTCCATACTCTTTTGATAAGGGAGTGAGAATATACTATATTTTTTATTCTACTTGCTTTATTTTTTATCCTTCCAATACTGTTAGTCTTCCTAACCAATGTGTCCTCTTCTCTCTTTCCTCTTCTCTCTTTCAGCTGTCACCATCTACTACTGATATTGTTTGGGTTTCTCATCTTGGTGTGCCCGACTCCAAGATTTTGGTTTTTATTCATCAGTAGATGGAAATATAATTTCCAATTTTGACCACTTAGATTAGGCTACAGTGTTATCTGTTACTGAATTGCAAATCCCATATGTAATTTTGCTGGCATGAGTTTTAACTCTCCATTAAGGTTAGGGACAGAAGTTATATATAAATTGGTTTAAAGTAATCAGAAACTGGTTTAAATCTGTAACAGAACAGAAGCTCAGTGCACATAAGACAGTTTCAAAATGGCTGAAACTGGTTTAAGATAAACTTGGTTGAAAGTAGTATCAGACTTAACCGATCAAACTGCTGAAACTGGTTAATGAAATTTCTGTCCCAGACCCCTTCTTGGTTCAAATTAAATCAGAGTCCCCCAGCATTCCAGCATGCTTTCCAGCCCTGGGCTGGTCTATGCTGTCTGCTCCAGCAGAGAAGGGTTGGAAGGAAAGGGAGGCAGGGACTGCCCCACCCAGGCAAACCCTGGCTGGCGTCTGGGCCCAAGGAGGATTAAACTTCCCTTCCCCTGAGTACAGAGCTGTCCTACTTTGCTAAACACTTACTGCTGGCTGTGATTGAGGACTACAAATCCCAGAAGCACCTGGAAGAGGAAGTGATGAGCAACCCTGCAGCATTCTCCTGCTGTAATTTTGGACTGCAAATCCCAGAGACCTTGGGAACAGCAGGAAGAGGAAGCAAACATACAGCCCATGCTTCCTACATGCCAGAGAGCCATAATCTAGAGCCCCCAGCTTCTGGCCTGAGCCACTGCAAGTATGTGGCTGCATTTCTGGAACCAGAAGTGAATGTCTCTCCAGCTGTTTCTCAGTTTAATCTCTGCAGTTTAGATTAACCTGCAAAGGCTGAATCGATTCAGCTTTGGGCTTCTTTACTGTCTGTACTTAGTTTAAGAGATGGTGGGCCTGATTCTCTGTTGACCTGTATTTCATGTTGCCATTTATAGTTGTCCAAAGTGACCGCAAAATGCCAGCACTGAAAAACATCCGTTACACATTTTTCAGGGAACTGTTCAGACAGTAGCATCAATTCTTCAGTGTTCATGAGCTCTTCGCTTGGTATAAAGTAGCTGTATTGACTTCAAAGGAGATTTGCCAGTTTATACCAGCTGAGGATTTAGCCCTATATTTCTACAGAGAAGTTTCACTGGTTTCCAGTGCAGAAAGATAGTTTCCCAAATGGCATATGTATGTAAAACTGACATTGAAAGCAACAAGCAGGCAGCTCTTCATCTTGGGAATTTTGCATGGATGCCAGAACACAGGGTATTTTTACTTAGAGTCTTCTTTCTGAATGTATGACCTAGCCATTAAACCAGTCTCCCTGCACTCTTGTTCTCTAAAGGTATTTGCTGATTTTCCAGCACATTTCCAAGTTGGTAACTCTATCCATTATCCATATGCCAAGCATCAGTCTACAGCAGCTGGTTGGAAAATAGTTTAATCTTTTTCAGATGGCTTAAAAATCCATGGCTTATAACTATATAAAGGTACAGCCAAGGCAAGATGTCATAAAAAAGCTAACTTCAAGGCAAATGAGATGTCAGATGCCATCAAGGACTCCTCAAGTTTCCAGGACACACTCCAAGGAAATCCCTTGTTTGTTTGATGTCATTCCATGCCCAGAGTATATTGGCACCAGTATAATGTATGTGAAATATGAACCATTTCCAAAGCTTCCCCTAAAAAGATGAGTGCTTCTCAAGCTAATGCAATGCATCACGTGTGATGATTTATAAATTAATCATGAAAAATCTACGCAGTCAGGCAGCAAACAACCGAAGGCCACACAAGGGTTCAAAAGAACCAGCGTTCATGTAGGAGGCACAAAATGAATGGCTGAATTATCACTGCTACACTTGTTTTTCATGCTATTATAGATGATTACATTCAAGGTGCATATCAAGGATGTGTTTGGCTTGAGATATCTACTCCCTTGGTTTCTTCTGTGGCTTTATACTATGTGTTACAAACATTGGAATTGCTCTGTCACAGAAGAGCATATATCAATCTGTTCTAGAATCCTGTCTCTAATTGTGGCCAGTTGCAGCTGCTTCAGAAGTGCAAGAATTCTTTTAATTCACAGTCTTGAAATACCCCAGCCCATAGGAATTTCTTAATATCAGAAACTAGCAATTGGCTTATTCTCTTAAATATGGTTACCAGGGTTGGGGGCAGACTTATACCCAAGTATTGCTTTCTGTCTCTAAAATGTTGACTATTTGATTCTTCATCTACCCCCCAAAAACAATTCACACAATACCTTGGTTACTGCTGTCAAGGTTACTGCAAGTCCACAACCTGTGGTCTTCTGACTTATTTGTTTCTCCAGCCTGTCAAAAATGAAACTTCTATACCTTTTACCACTAAAGCCGAGTATGTTTGACCCACTCCACTAGTTCCACCACTCACTGAATACAATTTAATATTTTTGAGCAATTTTCTGCTCATGTTAAGGCTTTATATAACTCTGACACTCCTTATTACCAAGGATCCTGTTTTTTCCTGATAAAAAATTGCAAATTCTCAAATAAAAACCCCAAAATCCATGATTAAAATTAAAGGCCTCTCACTCCCTCACACAGGCCCCTGGACTTGCTGGTGTCCCTCACGCCTCACCCACAGCTTCATGCCTGCCCCAGCCCTGCAACAGGGGGGCTTGCAGCTGCCAGAGCTATGGAGCCAGGGGTCTGGGTCCACACCCCCCTACCCCCAACAGGACGTGGTGGCTGCTGCAGTGGAGCAGAGCCCAGCTCCCCCCCTGCTGCAGGTTCAGGCCGGGCAGGGTCTGGTTCCCCACTGTGGCACACACTCTCAGGGGGCAGGGAAAACCTGTGCCCTGAGGCCTGTACACAGGGCGGGAACTCCACACTGCCTAGTGTGGGCTCAAGCTCCCACCCTGCTGCCCTCCGCTGGGGCCTCCACAACCTGGCAGGTGTGACGCAGCACTGCAGAGCAGAGAGGGGCCACACAGGGAAGCTGCTTGCCATTGTGAGCTCTGCACTGCCCTGGCAATGCATCCCCTGCACATGGCAGCAGTGAAGGGCATAACCCCACACTGCCACCCTCACAGCTGCTGCACACAGGGGACACGTTGCCAGGTCAGCGCAGACCTTGCAGCAGCAAGCAGCTTTCCTGCATGGCTCCACTCTGCCCTGCAGCACCAGGTTGCACCCACCAGGCTGTGGAGGGCAGCAGGGTGGGAAGCCTGAGCCCACAGTGGGCAGCCTACCCCCTCCCCCTCCATCCTATGCACAGATCTGGGGGCCATGGATCCCCTCTAACCCCTGAGAGTGCACACAGCAGCAGGAAGCTGGCCCCACCCCCCTGCACCCTGGATAAGCTGTCCATGGCTCTATCCTGCTCCCTGCCAGGGCCCTGCAGCTGCACATTGCAGCCCCAGGCCCCAAGTACCATTGGGCTGGACAGCAGGCCCAGTCGCATCCCTTCCCAACTCCTTGTCTATGGGGGCCACAATTCCCTCCCCGTGGCAGCTGCTCTCTAGGCTGCCAAGGGCCATGTGCATGCACATGGCACCCCCTGCCTAACTGTCCTCCTCTCCCTCCCAGCCTCTTTGCAGGCTGGAACTCTGCCAGCCCACAAAGAGCTCTTTGCAAAAGTGCAAAATACATAGGTTTCTCTGCTAAAATGAGAAGCCTGTGTGTTTGGCTCCAGTAGAGGGGGAAATCCATATTTTTCTCCATTTTTCCATGGGAAACAGAAAACCTGAATCCTCGCATATCACCTAACCCTATCCTTTACTCACTTACCAGTACTACTATTCTTGAAGCCCCTTTCATCTATTTTAATTGTAGCAGCATTTAAAAAAATGGACCCACCTGAACAGAATGGGAAGGGCTGCCTGACAGAGACAGAGTTTGTCCCAGATGGGACACTGTAGGCTCTGAGGGCAAGTGAAGCTGTTTTGGAAGTAGCCCTGTTGGAAGTGGGAGGGGTGCTGTAACCCCAGCAAAGTTTTGAAATAGAGCCATTAGCAAAAGCCCGGGAAGGGCCCTGAGCTAGGATTGGCTGAGAGGCTTGGATAAAAGGGGCGAGCAGTTTTCCCACAGGAGAGAACAAGAGAGAGAGAGAGAGAGGGGCTGAGACACAGGCTGGAGACCGTATCCAAAGTCTCAACACAGTGGTCCCTTGGAGAGCCCCTGGGAGTGCCCTGCTGAAGCTGCAGCAGAGGCTGAAATGGGAGTGATACAGTATCCACTTCTTCTCTCGGGCTGGCAGCAGGATCAGGCAGGGACTGCTTGTGTGGAGACTCCAAGCCTGCAAAGAGCTGACTGCAGCCCGGTGTGACTGGGTGAGCCCCACAAAGCTGGGGGGGGCGGCAAAGCCCAGGGAGGGGCCGCGTTTGCCGGGGCTGTGAGGCTGTGCGGGACAGGAGGGTTGCTACAGCCTACAGCCCAGACATTGCTTCCAGCAGAGCCGGGGAAGGAGGTCAAAAGGCAGGGGAAAGCTGTCTTGCAGGAACTGCAGAGGAGTCACCGCTTGCTGCCCGGAGGCTGCTTGCTGCCCAGAGACCCTAGGAGCATAGACACGGACACCAGCACCAGGGAGCGGCCACAGACCACATGCAGGGACACAGACAGTCCCGCTCCCTGAGATACCCCGCTAGTACACCATGTGCAAGTGAGAGACTGTGCAAATAAGTTCTTGAGGGTTTATTAGTTGGTATATCCATGTGCTTATTTAATGAGTATTTATTATGTTGTAAATAATTAAATCTTGTAAATAGTTTGAGAATTGTCTGTGAGGGTGCTCGATTTTAAGGGGAGGCTCTCCACTCGGGGGCACTGCAGCAGCTTCCCAGGGGGGCTGGGCAGGGCTACTGGCTACCAGGTACCCCAGGATCCTACTATTCAGGTGAGGGCGCATGTAGTGTCATGCCCAGGGTTACATAATCATAAGCATCAGGCATAGACTTGGGTAAGAAATGGTTTACCTATTCTGAGAGAATTGTCCTAATTTGGAACAGGAACACAAAGAAAAAAACCCAAAAAAACCCACACAGAACCTGGACATTTCTCCTGTACTAATCATCTGGGAATATAATGTTTTGAGTGAATATAATTTAAAAATATTTCATTTTTATATTGACTTTTGTTGCATCATAGCACTTGACAAAGTAGGGTGTTCCCTAGGAGAGCTCATGCCTATCTTGCTCTACCTTTTGCCTCATTTTGATTGAAAAAAAGTTCAAAGTTCTTTTATTTCTATTTTCCAAAAGCCTTTCCAAGAAAAATGTTTTTTATTGCTCCTCTCTTGCTGCATATCCCTTCATTTTGTTGCAAGTGACATTTCATTCCATTGACTGTCCCACACTCTTTGTAAGGCATAACATGAAAAGTAACATGAAAATGGATAAAGAGAGAGAGAGAGAGAGAGAGAGATCAGTCAAGATAGCCTTGAATCTTTCCCTTCTACCCAGCAGTGTAAGAATGTGTCTGGGCACCTAGGGAAGCTGCTATATACAGGGGCAACAGCAATTTCCTGCTGCTGCCATAATTACAACCACACAGCCGCAGTAAAAGCCAATTTTTTCACCCCCACACCCCAATGGCACCCACGACAGTTGCCCCTGTCACCCCACCCTAGTTATACCACCGCTTCTATACATTCCTTTTAACAAACTTGAAGCCTTCAGGCAGCATTAAAGGACTGAATGAGACATACCAATTCTTTCCCGACATAAACCTTATCCATTGTATTCTGGGGAAGTTAGAAGCTGGGAAGGTACATGACAGATACAAGAGAGTTTCAGCTTTAGGTAGACATGAAAGAGTAAACAGCAATGTGGCAAAAAGAGTCAGAGAATGCCGCTTCCGGAGCCATTACCATATTAGGATAGAAGCTCCGGGAGGAAAAAAAAAAAAAGAGAGAGAAGAGACGGGAGTCTCAAAAGAGAAAAAAAAAAAGAGAGCAACTGAAGGAGAAAAAAAAAGAGGGAAAAAGAAGATCCCCAGAGGATGAGATACTTACCTCAAGATTTCTCACGATGCCGGAGAGAGCGGAGCTCAGAGGAGGAGGGGCGGATCCCCAAAGAGACACACCGCGGGACATGGCTAGCGGTTGCCCTGAAAAGTAAACAAAAAAAAAAAAGGAAGAGAGTGAATTGACCCACTCCCACAAGCTTGGAGACGACATCTGGGTGGTGTCAGTCACAAGGATTCAAGACTTCAGGTACACTCAAGATAAAAAGGTACACACTTATAACAACAGAAAAAAAGAGAAAATATATGGCAGGGTTTGAAGAGAAAATACCGCCCCAAAAGAAGTAAACAGATGAACAAGAGATAAAGAGACTTCGTTTTCTAATACCAAGTTCGGTCCAACCGAACTGATAGTAGTTATGTAAGAAAAGTATATAGATAGAATTACAAAGTTGATATAACTAATAAGGTTAAAAAAAAAAAAAGATATAAATGGACCACTTCTGTTTAAAGGTAAAGAAAGTTTGTATAGCGTGATAAAGGATAAAAATAAAGACAAATGTTAATCTGCATCCGACTGTGAATATATATATACATATCGGCGAGTGTGTGTGGATAGTCAAGAAGGCATGCAAAGTTTTCCTCTATAATACTGGGACTCGTAATAGAGACACATGAAAAAAACCCCCAAAAAACGAAATTATATATAACCCTCCCGACTAGTGATATCATAAATTAGAACATATTATAACAACATCCAAGACATGGCAGCCGGGAAAGTCAGGGTACTTATAGTTCTTTGGGAGATTATAAAAAGGATATGGAGAGGCATCGTAAGCTCCACCATCACAGTGGTGCATTGGCCGGGAAATTACGATGGCCTGATCAGAAGACAACATGGAGAGACAACCGAACCCCATGGGGAATCTAGAGCCTCTACAACAAACCCTACATCTAGTAGGGCAATTACTACAACAACAAGCCGCTTAACAAATCACACTTGAAGAAAAATGGATACAGCAACAGGCATGGGTTCAACGACACCAAGTCGAATTAAGAGTTCCTAAGATGACCCCGCAAGACGACCCAGAGGCCTTCCTTGAAAACCTCAAAAAAGCAGCATTAGCATCTGGGTTAGATGGGCCAGCTGGTGGGCCAACCATTTAGGTGTGCTCTTGATAGGAAGAGCACAAGCTGCTTATCAGGTGATGACACGAGGCAAAGCGATGGACTATGATAAGGTCAAGAAGGAGATTCTGTGTTCTTTAAATATTCACCCGGAAAATTATCAACAAGCTTTCTGCATGAAAAAGGAAGAGAAATCCCCATGGATTCTGTTGCAGCAATAGATCAATCTGTTACAAAAGTGGTTGAAGCCACAGGAGGTATCCAAGGTGGAGTCATGTGACCAGATACTGTTGGAACAGCTCTTAATAGATTTGGATGAAAATATCCAATGTTGGGTGCAGTGTCATCAACTGAAGTCATCGACAGAATCACAATGCTTGGCCAAGGATTTTGATAGTGCTCAAATGAATAACTACAGAGAGAAGGCTCCAAAGTCTGGAACTCCTCAAGTTGCACGAGAGAATGAACAAAAGGAAACTCGATAAGGGAGAAGACTGACTACAGTACATTTCAGGTGTGGGAGAATTGGACACATCGCAAGGAAGTGTACCAGTCATCCTCGATTGGGTCATGACCAAGGGAGATCCCATTCAAAACCCGGATACAAAGAAGTGAGAGAAGTGACAATGGGCAGGTGGAGATGATGGACTGCAGCATCAGGGAAACACATTGGGAGGCAACAAAGGAAAAACCCACCATGTGGGCCCAAGTTGGAGGGCAGAAGATAGGAGCCATAGTGGATACTAGATGTGCCCAGACGTTGATTAGAACTAGCATAGCTCCCCAAGGCTGGGCTCCAAACGCAAGCGCCATAAAGATTATTTGTATGCATGGCCAGTTGTCGGTGTACCCCTGAAGGAAATATCTGGTGGAAATCTTGGACACCACCTGAGAGATGCCAGTAAGTCTAGCCAATGACCTACCTTACCCCATCTCACAGGAGTTTGGAGATGTGTTTAACGAGAATCCCGGCTGTGCTACTGGGATTAGCCATAACCTTGTTACACCGGAAGGAAGGGTAATAAGGGAAAGATGGCGGAGAATACCATATCATAGATACAAAGTAGTGAAGACAGAGATAGACAGGATGTTAAAGCAAGAAATAGTAACAGAATTACAGAGCCCACGGCAAAGCCCATTGGTAATCGTTCCAAAACAAGATGGGTCCCTCCGTTTGTGCACTGACTTTCAAAAATTAAATGTAATTTCAAAATTCAATACTTTTCCCATGCCCCAAATCAGCAAATTACTGGAGAGAGTAGGATAAGCCAAGTACATTTCCACATTAGATTTGACAAAGGGATATTGGCAAATACCTGTACGCAGAGAAGACCAAGCAAAAACTGCTTTCGGCACACCATTGGGTTTGTACAAATTCAAGCGAATGCCATTTGGCTTGCATGGAGCTGCAGCCACTTTCCAAAGACTCATTGATTGGGTCCTAGCACCGCACCAACAGTATGCACCAGCCTACATAGATGGCATTATAAATTTATACAGATGAATGGGAACAACATTTAAAAGCTCTGCATGCCATCCTCCAAGAACTCAGGTGAACAGGCCTCACAGCCAACCCAGGGAAATGTGCCTTAGGTAAGGCAGAAACTAAATGTCTCGGTTTCCTAGTAGGACAAAGACACATGTGCCCCTTGGTAGATAAGGTTGAAACGATACAAGATTATTCGCCTCCGCAGACGAGAAAACAAATGCATGCCTTCCTTGGTTTAGCCAGCTATTACCACAGGTTCATACCACATTTTGCTGAGATAACAACCCCCTTGACCAACTTATTAAAAGGATGAGGCAATGGGCCTATAAAATGAGAAGAGAAACATTTAGAAGCCTTTCGTAGGACTCAACAAGCTTTATGTAACAACACAGTCCTTCATACACCCGACTTCACCTGTCCTTTCGTTTTACAGACGGATGCCTCAAGTTATGCTGTGGGCGCTGTATTGATGCAGGAAGTGGACGGGATAGAACACCCGATTGCCTATGTTAGCCAGAAACTTAACCCACCAGAACAAAGCTATGCCACGATCGAATGCGCGTGCCTAGCGATAAAGTAGGGAGTAGAATATTTTCGGTATTATCTTCTGGGCCGTAGATTCACTTTGGTTACTGATCATGCGCCCTTGAAGTGGTTAAAGACAACCCAAATGGATAATACTCGAATCATCCAATGGGCTCTCGCTTTGATTCAAATACAGGCCTGGGCACACAAACATGGTAGTAGACTTCCTATCTTGATGTCATCCTGGTACGCAACCCCTGGAGACATTGAATACCCAGGAGGATACAAACCCCATCCACATCAAAGATCAGGATAAACAACAAAAGGTGCCTAGCGGCGTCTTAAGGGGGAAGGTGTGTGAAAAAGTAAACTGTGACGCGGCGAAAAAAGCCAGAGAATGCCACTTCTGGAGCCATTACCGTATTAGGATAGAAGCTCCGGGAGAAAAAAAGAGAAGAGATGGGAGTCTCAAAAAAGAGAAGAGATGGGAGTCTCAAAAAAGAGAGTGGCTGAAGGAGAAAAAGAGGGAATAAGGAGATCCCCAGAGGATAAGAGACTTACCTCAAGACTTCTCACAACACCGGAGAGAGCGGAGCTCAGAGGAGGAGGGGCGGATCCCCAAAGAGACACACCGCGGGACACAGCTGGTGGTTGCCCTGAAAAGTAAACAATAACAAAAAGGAAGAGAGTGAATTGACCCACTCCCACAAGCTTGGAGACGGCATCTGGGTGTTGGTCACAAGGATTCAAGGCTTCAGGCAAGTGCAAGATAAAAAGGTACACACATATAGCAACAGAAATAAAGAAAAAGTATACGGCAGGGTGTGAAGAGAAAATTCCTCCCCAAAAGAAATAAACAGATAAACAAGAGATAAAGAGACCTCGTTTTCTAATACCAGGTTCAGTCTGACCGAACTGATAGTAGTTATGTAAGAACAGTATATACATAGAATTACAAAATTGATATAACTGATAAGGTTAAAAAAAATGATATAAATGGACCACTTTTGTTTAAAGGTAAAGAAAGTTTGTATAGCGTGATAAAGGATAAAAATAAAGACAAGTGTTAATCTGCATCCAACTGTGAATGTGTGTATGTACACACACACGCACGCTCGAGTGCGTGTGGATAGTCGAGAAGGTGTGCAAAGTTTTCCTCTATAATACCAGGACTCCTAATAGAGACACAAGAAAAAAAAATAAAACAAACAAAAAAATGAAATATATATTATAACCCTCCTGACTAGTGACATCATAAATTAGAACATATTATAAAAATATCCAAGACGTGGCTAGCAGGAAAGTCAGGGTACTTATAGTTCTTTGGGAGATTATAAGAGGATATGGAGAGGCATCGTTAAGCTCCACCACCACAGTAGACTTCTACATGCAAACCCTCATGGGAGGATTCCTCTCTAAGGTGGGTTACTGCATGAACAAATCGAAATCCTGCTCTCTTTTCAGCTGTCACAGTTACATCTACAAACTGCTGTGGTTGAGCTGAGTCTAAAGTTCATCACATGATTCCAATGCAATCCCAGTTACATCAGACATTACCTCACACTGATAGCTTGTAACATCTGACACCTGAGAAAAGCAACAGAGAAAGACAGTACACAGATCAAAACCTGATCGTTAGCAGCTTATCATCTATGAATATTCACAGACAACTATAACTTGATAGGTGCATTCTGATTGGGAAAGCTATAAAATCTCATAGACACTGAGGTTTGGTTTTTAAGAACACATTAAATGTTTATTTAAATTTTTAAAAAAGTTAAAGTTGTGTTGGATGTAAAACAAACTATTATGCAATCCTTTAATGTTACTGTAGGCTCAGTTTTACATAGAACCTTCTGTTTTGGTTCTTTGAACATAGAGAACTATAGCAAAAGGGGATATGCTAGCTGTCTCTTCTGAGCCTCCCAAAATCAGTAGGTCAAAGCCCAGGCTGCCAAAGCTTTTTTTTTTTTTTAAGCGTTTGTTCCAATGAAAAAATCTTTATCTTCATTTGCTATGGGCCAGATCTAAAACCCATTGAAAAATGGGTATGTACAGCCATTCGCTGTACCCAGTCTATGTTCATGCAACTTACTTCAAGCTGCCTAAATGTAAACTGAGAATGGTGCATACAGATGTTTGCTGTTGCTGGGAGCCACATGGGGCACCCCATTAACTCAGGATACTCCTATCCTGAGTTAATGGGGTGCCCCACTAACTCAGGATAGGTGAACAGGATGAACAGGAAAGGTGAACAGGATCGGGGGAACGCATTGGCAGATCTACAGGGGGGAGGCTGGGGGGTTTGCAAGGGCAGGAGGGTTGCCTGGTCAGAGTGGGGTTGATCAGAGGTCTAAAAATACCCCAGTTAAGGTTAGAAGTGTGGGAATAGCACAGCCCCATGCAGTGCTGGATTATGACATGCTGAGGCCCTAAACTATGTCCAGTTTAAGAGTCTGCATATGATAAGAATAATCCACGAAATCCATGAAAATGGGTGTTCGTGAAATTTTAAGGTGAATTATTGTTATTTCTTCACATACTTATGAACTCAATATGAATAATAACTATGGAGCCATATATGTCATATTAGAATGAAAATGTCTAGTTTATTTTTCTTATTTAGAGGCCCATCATATTGTGAGGCTCTAAGCTGTAACTTAAGTAGCTTAAGCCTAAATCTGGCACTGCCCCCATGGCTAAGGCAAGCAGTGGGGCTTTCCCAGTCTCTGGGCTGTGATGCAAGTGTCTGCCAGCACTCAAGAGATCAGGTTAACCCTTTCTCAGTCTAAGTTAATGCATCTCCTAAGGTGAAATAACTTCAATCAGCCCACCTTTTTTTTTTTCTTTCTTTCTTTCTTTTGGGGGGGTGGGGTGGAGGGAGGGGCAATTTAGTCCCTCTGAACATTTGCATGATTGGGCATTTAGATTGACCTAACCCTGGGTTAGCGTTAGGTCAATCTAAGCGTAATGCCTATACACATACCCTAGAGGCCTAGATGATCATCTCGCTGTTCATATCAGTAGGCTTTGGATCTGGCCATGATGAGCTAAAACCCAGAAAATGACATCAAACTTGCTATGACTTATTTGCTCAGCTGTAAAAATGAGGTGCAAGTACCATGGGCAAAATCTTGCTCAATTTGTTCACGTGGTTAATCTTATTGATTTCACATGTGTAAAAGTGAGTAGGATTTGGCCAACAGGATTCTCCACTGAATAATGCTTTAATTGGAACCAAATTCTATTCCAAATTATAGCTTCAGGGTAACCTGGTATTAAATAACTATAACCTCACTTAAAATGCCTACATTGGAACTATAACAGTTCAGTTATTGCTAAAATAGAATTAAGGCAGTGGGATCACTCTAACCTCTGTATCCATATTTTGATTTTACAGCTCATACTAATTTGAGAAAAAAGCTGTGATCAGTTTGCAAAAATCAAATGTCTTTGTTGTGTCATCCTTTCATGTGATTGACTAAAAAGTGAGTTACCTTGAGCCAGCCTTTGACAATAGCCTTTTGGAGCTAATTAGCTATACTCTAGACTGGAAGTACCAATTCCCCTGCAAATTTTCTAATTAAATCTTCAGCTGCTTGAAACAACATTAGCACAGCAGAGACTTCTTTTAAGCAGCCCTACCAGGACTTCAGCAGTGACTCTACTCAAGTTCCCAGCTGAACTCAGAACTATCTAACACATGATGCAATTCTGGAGAAATCACACTTATTATTGCTTATGGTGACTTAGACATACCTTTCTCAGGGTAAAAGTCAAGAAGAATGCCTCAGGTGTACTTAATCAGTAACAGAGCCTTTTCTGTCTTTTAAGAAAAGATAGAGAAGCAGCAAGTATAGCAAACTCAACAAGTGGGAACTTGTCGTCTTCACCAGTAGAAGCCAGTCAGTGTTTAAAGCCAATGTAAACAGATACAGTCTTGCTCACAGATATCTATTGGGTCTCTGACAACAGCTAAGGGGGGAAAACAGTCAGTGCAGGTGCAGTATCTTTTGGCAGAATGACTAATACAGGTTTCAACATTTTGTTCTGTTACAAATCAAAATAAACGTAACCAGCTGCCTCAGCTATTACAAATGTTCATCGGTATTGTAGCCAAAAACTATATCCATTAAATTAAATATGGTTCAGGAGAAGTGCTCTCTGGCCTCCTTTCATCTTTGGATTTCCAGTCTTCACGTTTGGAACCCTGTATGTAGGTTCCTCGATGCTGACTTTGGCATCACTGATGATTGCAGAAAATGGAATTCATATTTTAGACCGGTTTTAAAGATCAAATTTTAAAAAGGTACTAGCTCCTGTCATTTATGGTGGTGCTACTCTCTAAGACTTTGAGAAGAATTTGGCACCATGTGTCAGCCTACTTTTATTTAACTTCTGATATCCATACCCTAAACTTGTAAGGTGCTGTGAAGCCTCTGGGATTTGTTTTTTTTTTGTTTTGTTTTTTTACTGTTCAAGTTAACCAAATACACATATGAGGAATTTACCACTCCATCAGGTGAGAGTACCAAACATCATATTCAAAGAGTCAGCCAAGCTGTTTATTAAGATGTTTATAAAGTGCCCAAATCTCAGACAATCTCCATCATTGCTGTCATGAGCTAAATGGAAGAGGACTCTAAACTTAAGTAAAGTAAACTCAGGCAAAGGATTTGCAAGATCAAAGGGGACCAGTTCCTGGCCCTTGATGAAGCAGTAAATGGGGACCATGACAAAGTTGCAATGGATTGGACAAAGAGAGATGCCCTCAAGCCAGGAGCTAAAAAGGATGCCTCTACAACAAGGAATATACAGCCCAGAGACTAGATCTGGCCTACCAACTGATTGGTAGTGTGCACCTGCCCAGTGAATAGATCCGGCCCACAGGCAGGCAGCAGCTCTGGCTCCAGCAGCCACATGGTGCTGGGAGGCCAGAGCTGCTTCCAGCATGCTGGGCATGTTCTCTGTCTCTGAGCCAGGGCTGCCACCAGTATGGAAGTGAAAGAATGAATCTGCCCACAGCTGTAACACACCCTGCCTTCATCCCAATCCAGGTCCAGACCTGGCAGCTGCCAGCTGCATCCACAGCTGCCCAAATGTGGTTGGCAGCTTCCAGCTCAGGGCTACAAGTGGGGGGAGGTGGGAAGGAGGGCATGCTACAGCTGCATGCAGGTTCAGGCCTCCACGCTGATCACGGCCTGCAGCTGTAGCATGCCCCCTCCCCTGTGCCTGGAGCCCTGACCCAGATGCTGCTGGCCACATCTGGGCAGCTGCAGAGACAGCTGGCACCTGCTGGGTCTGGATTTGGGGTGGGGGCACGCACTAAAGTCACAGGCGGGTAGGCCCCAGCCACAGAGGTGAGGAAGAGGCAAAATAAAGCTCTGGGCAGGTTCAGGCTTCTGCTCTGGTCGCAGCCCCCAGAGGGAGAGGTGTGGCCCTCAACAGGTCACCAAAACTCATTAAGTGGCCAAACAGCCCAAATAATCGCCTACCCCTGCTCTACAACATTCATTTTGCTAAGGGGGACAGTATGGGAACATTGGTAGCACACCATGCTTGAGCTTGTTTGTGTAATGTTGCCATAAATTACAGTAATACCCTTGTGTCTAGGGGCCACATCAACCCCCAGAACCTAAGTTATGCAAAAGTGGTTTTGCTCTGGTCTCTCACTCTCCAAGCCTACATCTCCTATGCTGCATCTCACAGAAGGTCACCTATTGTTCATTCTTTCCTATATTACATAAAGAAAGACTATATTACATAATTCCATAGAAACATTAAGTGAAATTTTCCTTCAAACAACATCTTAGATAAATCAGGTCCACAGTGCAAAATATCCCTTCATCAAGATATAATCAAGACTCACTAGTGTAACAGGGACCACTGTCTTTTCCAGCTACAATTTTCTGTCCATTCTAAATGAGCCAGATTTTGCTTTTTCTTACAACATAATTGAGGTTAATGTCTTTGCCGGGAACAACACCAGTACTAATGGCTCACATGCATTGTAAGAGCAGAATCCAGCCCACCAAATTTGACTATATGTGCTCATAGTACCAGAGGTCATTTTTCTACATAACTGTAAAATAGACTGGTACATTGGAGTGTAAAATTTAAGCTAATTGGCATTAAAATCTGTGTCTGTTGTAGTGCCTGTGCACATACAGTTCCTTTTCATCTGATGTGGTTAAGGGCTTTAAAGCTGTTCCTTCTGACTAACTGTCTTTAAAGCGCTAGGCAACTGGAAACAGGCCTGACATTACAAAGTGAGTGTTCATATGCAAACCTCAGTCTAGTTGAAGTGGATTGTGCTTTCTTGGGAGTTTGCTGGATAAATAGACATCAAACAGAGCTTGGGAATAGCCCTAGTGCACTTCTGAAAAAGAACAAATTGAGATCTCTTACCTCCCAGCAAACTGTAAAAGAAAAGTTGTGGTAACACAAACTGCAAATCACAAGTATTGTGGTACAACTTCAAGGGAAAGTATTACCACTAGGCATTTTCCTGAAACATAAAAAGATGGTAATTTTTTTGGCCAAAGATGAGAAACATCAAATTGCTCCAATTAACGTTTGAGCTCCTTCAAACTTCAAAACAACTGATTGACGTTTTTATTCATCATCATCACTGGTCTCCCTATTCCCTAACATTTTTGTAGATCATGGTGGATCTCACAAAATAACTCTGTGCAATAACTAACAATAGGTGAACTTTATCAAATTTAATCTAGGTTGTAACAGGACTAAACATTTTTGTTACCCTTATATTTAGATAATAATCCATTAAAGCAATGAATCATTTTTGCACCCATGTTAGTTAATAATAATTTTTAGCCCTAATAGATATTGTGCTACATTAATATTTGCAGCTGTAGCATGCCCTGATACAATACAAAGGAAGTGAAGAGAGAAGAGACTGCAGGCAGCAGGTAATGGGGGAGGCAGTGGCTGCAGCTCCAGCTCTAACCCTGGGGCCAGAGTCTCCAGCCCCTCCCCCCACCCCACCCCCGCACTCAAATCCAAATAATAAATCCAATGAATAATAATTTTTAGCCCTAATAGATATTGTGCTACATTAATATTTGCATTCAGTTTTAAATTAATTACATGCAGACTGGATATTAAATTCCAAAACCTTAAATAAGGACACTGGCTTACAGCCATTCTACCTTGGCCTATGGTCTTGCTGTATTTCAACAGATGAGCATAGCTGTGATTGGGTCATTATTTGGATAAAGAATATCAAGCTCTACGAAGGTGAGGTTCAGGACAGTACCGTATTTACCTGAATCCAAGGTAACTTCAAATTTAAGATGACCCCCACAAAAAAATTAGATTCTGTACATGGAAATTATATTAATTTGTTATCATTTTCCATGTATGGAATCTGATTATTTGAGGGTCATTTAAATTCATCCCCCCCACTGCTACAGCAGGGAAAGTAGAACCCCCAACACCTTGCCCACCCCCCATCACCTGCTACCTCCCTAGTATTTGCTGCTTCTTCTACCTGCCCCCATACCTTCATCCCTGAAAACTGACCCAATGGTGCCTGTCCCCACACTTGATCTCCACCCCTACTTGTTTAGCCTCCACTGCAGCTCCGATTCCACTCGGATCCTAGGCACAGAGTGCATGGTCAACTCCTTTATTGCCCAGCCATGCAGCAGCAGTTGTAGTGGCATAACCTTTGGCCCCAGCTTTGGGCTTGGAGCTGGAGCTGTCACCACTACTAAAAAGCCGGAGCGACCATAGCCCAGATTGGAGCAGGGCCAGCGCTGGAGCTGGAGCCATGGCAGAGGGTGCATGGCAGGAGGGAGCACTGGGGAGCAGGGAGAGATACAATATGAGGGAGGTGAAGAGAAGAGAGACTGCAGGTGGCAGGTAATGGGGGAGGCAGTGGCTGCAGCTCCAGCTCTAACCCTGGGGCCAGAGTCTCCGCCCCCCCCTCCCTGCCCTTGCACTGAAATCCAAAACAAGGAGCTTTCTCCTTCCCCATTCAACATGTACTCAGCTTGGATTCAAGTAAACACAGTAATATGCAATCTCCTCTATATCAGTACTGTCAGTTTTGTCAGATTCTTTAGATGCCCTATCTTCAAAAGGAGATGTATGATTTTTGGTCATTACAAAGTCCCATTGTGCTGTTCAGCTGCGTGTTTGAAATGAACCTAATAGTCTTAGTCCCATTCCCAGGGAACTGGGGCCCATCTCAGAATGCCATTAAAATAGCCTTATTTGGCACCCTTGATTGCTATATCAGAAGAGAGGAGAAGGACTGTATGGGCATTTCTTATTGCATGTCATGTCTGTGACGCAGCATATCTGGGATACCTTAGCCAGACTTGTCCTGTTCTGTGGAATAAATAATGTCTGTATTCAATGCCACCACCTGGCATTTATCATGAGCACAAGTTTAACAATTAACAGATAAAAAACATCCCCCATTTTCTTTTTGCTAAAGCAAACTTAACTCCAGGGTCTTAGCAGAATTCCAGTTTGAACATTTTCACACAGCCTACTTGAAGATCCTCCCTGAAGATTCAACTGCATGCACTAAACAAAACATCTCCCTTTTTTGCCCAAGTCCTAGAACTTACATGGATGTGTGTCCATATAACAGGCAAAATTTTACTTGCATCAAGGCTGAATGAGGGCATCAGAACTTCACACAGATCTCACAGGCAGATCTCTTTCCAGTATTGGTGTGACAGCCTGTTGTGTAATATAGTCATGCACTATTTTATTTTTTAACTACCACCTTCAAGGACTAAAAGTACTAGCATTTCACTGCTGAATAAGTAGATCTCTATATACACGTCAGATCTTGCTCCGCCAAAATAAGTTACTTTCTACATTTGACTTCAGTGGCAGTACAAGAGGGTCCATAGTAGTTAAAATGATTGAGGATACTTCAAGATGAAAGACTTCAGTTGCAAAACAAGTATAGAATATATTTTTGTTAAAGCAATGTTCCAGATGCCTAGCTTTTGTGTCTGTATTACTTAAGTAGGCAATTACTGTTTTTCACCTTGACAATTTAATTTACACTAAAAGCTTGTCAACACCTTTATTGTTCATTGTTTATCTGGCTCCACTGATTACATTCAACAAATTCCATTTGATATATTTTATTGATTACACAATGCAGCAGTACTTCTCAGCTTTATATATTTTTTAATGTATTATGCAAAAATGAATACATTATCAAAAGTCAGACAAGGCTGATTGCTGATTATGTTTGACATCTCTGACTTGATTAAATGTGGAGGTGCAAATCAAAGTATTTCCAGCTCTCACTTAACAGTTTGTTTAAAAGCAGCACTCCTGTTATGTGGAAGGGAGGGAATATGCACCTGTAAAATCTATACCCACATTTACAAATCTCTAAATTGTGGGTTCTAATCCACTTACCTGTACCTCCAATGGATCAGATGTGCAAGTACTCACATTTGCACCCACAATTCAAGTGCAGGGGTAAAAATGACCATGCATGTTCCAGAGATAGAGATTGCACCCCAGATTACATCTATTTGGCCATTTAAAAAGAAGAAATGCTCTGGGTATGAAAAAGCTGCTGCTCTTTCACAGATGTTCAACTAGGAACTAGATCTGACTGTATATTTTTGCTTTTCTGAAAACTGTGCGTGTGAACTCATTGTTCATGGAAGTGAACTTTGAGCCAGATACAGGCAGTGCTGTGCTAGCCAGCCTTCGAGAGCTGCCAGTGCACATGCCTCAGTCTTGGCTTCCAGCACTCTATTGTTACCCTGCTCCCAAGTCTCTCCTACACAGTTTCCCAGCCATGCCAACTAGTGCAGAAACATGTCACATGAAAAAGCATCAATTAAAAGCCATGGGAAAGCACTTAACTCATTTAAACATTCAAATGAAAGAAGGTACCGAAGGTATTTGGCTCTATAGCATCATGGTTAGTAAATAAAGAACCTCCAGAACAAACAACCCGTGAATATGAAATGTGTTCAATGGCCCATCTCTGTAAATGGATGGCTGATGCATTATGGTCCAGGAGTGTCCATGTCTGAAGATAGCATACTTGTATGCCCTGTGCTTTAGTTTATGCTTCTCTCATTCCTTGCAGTCTCAGACCAGCAGAGACTCTCTAAGCCTAAAGAAGGGTGACTGCACCCAAAAGCTTGCCTAGAACTTTTTTCCAACTACTCAGTTGGTCTAATAAAAGATACCACATCTATTCAAAGAACCTTGCCTGCCTTGCTTTATGTGAGCACTTGCTATTAGTCTTCTACCTTAAAGAAAAACAGGTATTCCCCATTCTGTAGTGGCTGTTGAAAGCACACTTCTGCACATCAACTGCCCTACCTTTACAAAAAGGCACCTTTATAAAACAATTTTGGGTTCCAATCTAGCAAAAAAACGTAAGTGCGCTTAGTTCTATATTAAAACCAATGGAATAACGGTATGCTTAACGTATGACATTGTGAAGTGCTCTGCTGAGCTATGGCCATAATAATACTCAACAGTACTTCAAAGACTTTAAATTCCTCTTTTTAAATGAATCTTCAGGTCTTTGTTCTTTGCATATATGGTAGGGCAGGAGTGATGTTGTAATCATGATGGTACTGAAATTATGCACGAGGCTATGCTGTGCCTGACTCCCTGTAAGCAGAAACCAGAGGAAGAATGTCTTGCATCCAAAAGCTCATCTAACATAGCAGGTCCAATGAAAGATACCACCCTAAGAAATCCTTGCCTCTGCATATATTGCATTTTAGCAAGTACATTCAGACTCCTAAAAAATGACCTATATTAAAACACAAAATATTATCAAAGACCCATCAAGGTTTTCAAATCCTAAATGAAGCATTCAAAAACCCAAGTTATGCAGAGTGGCTTCATTTGGCTGGGTGCTGGTGCCTTCAGTCCTTATTGAAACTCATTAAGAGAATCCCTGTGAAACCCAGGATAGGATTAAAAAAGAAATGACTTTTTCTCATGTTCACTGAGGCCCAGTCACCCAAGTTCTTTATGGGGGCAGAATGGGAACAAGGGTAGAGATTATCTTTCTTCTGAAGAGTCAGATGTGGGCCAAAACCAAATGCATAAACACAAATAACATCAACACAGATGCCCTATTTTCCCAGTTAAAACATGTGCATCCTTAACATTCAACAATGCAACAACTAAATGCCTAAGCATTACATTTTACAGCATTAGAGACTCAACTGTGTCCATGCAGTAGACTTACCATTCCTGCAGCAGCATATCCAAGTACACTATGTTGCTCCAGGCTTTGCTTCTGAAACAGCTGCCTCTTCATTTGGCTAATAACCACAAAGGCCTGGCAGTACCAATTAGGCTACTTCAAGTTCATTAGCCCACCTGCATGGCCATGACTACACAGCTTCTAATTTTGGAGGCAGCCTGTGTTTTCAGGGCATCACCAGTAGGGAACCTACATTTAATCATCCATTATTCTAACTGTATGAGTGCATCTACATGTTGCCCTATGGCAACGTTGTTACTGGTACTTTTGGAAGCACTAAAGCACAGAACGTTAACCATAACAGGGGATAACCATAACCATAATGGGGGAGCGCACTGCTATGGTGAAGTAGCTGCTGATCCCATGCAGATACCCGTGGATGCTAGGTCACTATAGTGCATCACTATGGTGATGTAGCATCATGTGTAGACATGCCCTATATGTGGCAAAAGGAATAAAGAAATAATCAAGACCTTTTAGACACCTGTAAAATGCCCTGATCATGACAAACATGTCTCTGGTCCAAGGAGTAATACTGTCTCTCTTGTCCTTTTACACTTATGAAATATGGAGGTGAAAAAAGGCAGGTTGTGTAGGAAATAAGTGATGTCAATTAAAAGCTGCTCCCACATGTTGAATATTAGAAGTAGAGTCATGCTGGTAGAGCTGGATTGAAGGACAAAGTGCAGTTGTGACAAAGGTACACAGTAAATGTAGTTTATCACATGGCTGTCCAATTTACCACAGGCATATGATGTTCACATGTGAGGGCAGTCTGTATGTTGACTCTTTGGGGGGGGTTTGGACAACTAGTTATCTGCAGAACAGGCGATAAATAATGAGGGTGATCCTGAGAAATGCTGAAGGCCAACAATCCCTAATGGATTATGTGGGTGTTATAGGCCTCTCATTATTAGCCATATTTGCATTTCTGGGCTTGCACCAGAAACCAGTATCCCCTCAGAAACTTTTGTCTATTTAGAAGCAAGTATTCAATATGGCCATTTTGCCCCAGTTGCTGAGCAGCAAATTAACAAAGAAGCACAAATGAAATCCTTATTTCATAATGGCTAAGTAAAATATACTTTCCATCATCTTCTACCTCAAAAAATATTATTCATAAATACACTTAACCACAAAAAATATTACTGCAGTCCTGACTGAGAATCTTTGGACTTCCATACAATTTATGATATTATTTGATAGTTATTAAAATACTAACTGTTCTTCAAAATTTAGTCCCTTCCTAAAAAAGAGAGATATTTTGACGGCTAAAGATTACACAGATGGCTGAAGTCACATACTAAGAGCACCTTGCAGTTATTGATGACTTGTATAGGCTCATGCTTCTTGTTAGGTAATGAAAAAGAGCACTTAATCAAGTAGAAACCTTAGCCTAGGCCAAATATCCTGACCCAGTATTTTATAATAGCATGAAGTTCTTTGGATAATGCATATGCTAAGAGCATGTGACTGAGGAGACCTAGCTCAGGATGGACCCATGTACTCATCTTACCATTAGTAACATAAGTAAATTAAATGCTAAAAATTAGTATGCTCCTGGGCTATGCATTAAGACAGAAGACTTCCAATAGCAAAGCAGACATAAAAACCTGGTAATTAATTTCAATTCATGTCTAAGAAACCACTTTGCCGCTCGAGCCAAGGTTCTATTTTAAGAGCCTTCCTTAATTTTTAAACAGCAAATAACTGCCAGCTATTTTTCATTATTGCAAAGTTAAATTGTCTCCAAGTCTATTTAGGATGATGATTTATTGGCACAAAGCACCAGCCTTAAAGATCAATCACACAGAAATATTCAGATTACTTTGTACAATGCAACCGAGTTAGTCTCTTGTGAAAGTTAACACAAAACAGTTTATGCAGTATTTGCCAAACGAGACTCATGTATGTAATGTAAAATGGCCACACAGCAGATAGGATAGAGAGGGCTAAAAAGGGATGTAATTATCTTATTAAAGAAAGAAGTGTAAAGCATAGATGAGCTAGGATTTCATTTTTTTTTAATACTGTAGAAAAGCTAAGTCTTGAGATATAATTTGAAGAGGCTGAGCCAATTAGAGGGAGAGCAGCTAGTCCAGATGGTGAAGGACCAGTTCCTACTGTTGAGGGACAGGTGCAGGGAGGGAGCAAAAAGACGTCTAGTATTCAAAGAGCTGGAGAGGCAGAACAGATAATAGGAAGAGATTAAGGCAGAGAGGTAGAGGAAGGAGAAAGGCAGAGAAAGATCTGAGAAAACTGGAACCTATGTATGGATGGATGAAAGAGAATGACTAATTTACTGTCTCACCAGTAGAAAGGTCGATTTTTTTTTTAAATGAAAATTAAAGATTCAAAGCCACAGAAATGCTTTTTAACATACTAGCAACTGCACCTGTACTATGTGAATTAGAGCTGGTACATTATTTTCCACAAATATTCATCTGATTTTTTTTAATGAATTTACTTTGGATGCATGTATGTGTACTCCTTTTGTGCTTGCTTTCCTGAAATATTTAAACTTTTAAATATTGCTGTCATAAATTCAGGGAAAGTAAATGTAATAGTCTTGCATGTCAGTATGAAAGATTCCTGAATTTTAAATCTGCATATGAGCACACAGATTAGAAAATTAATTATTGCCAATGAAGAATCAGGAAGAACACCACATGACTTCTGACTAATCATAACAAAACAAATAGTTTATATTCAGACTTTATATGCAGAGTAAGACTCCAATCTAATTTTCCTAATTAATATAGTCTACAAGCAAAAAAGATAAACGTATTGAATAAATAACTTGTTAATTTTTCACTAAACACTAAATTGCCATCACATCCAAGGGTTCAGCAAGCCAGAAATGTTTTTCCTGTGCTTCACTTTTTTATGTTTTTTTTTCCAAATTGCTCCTATTGCAACAGTATGACTGAAAAAGAGGTTGTTAAGATCAAGTCAAGCCCAAGTGACAGTAATATCTTCTGCTGAATTGCTGCATTTCCAACCACTAGAAATACCATATGCAAATTATTTGAAGAGCTGGCCTGCAAAATTAAGGTGGAAAAATTACATGAATAGAAACTCTAAATTAAAGAGAATAAAACTGAGGAAAAATAGTTTATTACTAGTGCCACATTCCACTATTCTAATTGCTACTACTGTGAAGCACCAGAGAATGAAGGGTGGGGGGAAAAAAAGGGAAAATTAAATGAGGAACGAGAAAGAAAAAGGAGAAGGGAGCCACATCCTACAATCAAACTGGCCTTTCAATTGTTCACTGACCACAGCTATGACATAATAGATAGGGCCAAATCTCTGCAGTGGAGGGAATTCTTCTGTGCAGGTGCATAAGGGGGGAGATATTGAAGCCCAATCCCATAAGACAGAGTTAGAGCATCTCTTTTAAAAAGAGATGCGTGGCCCTTATTCCTCAAAGATATTTAAGCCACCATTCTTACTTTAAGAATGTCAAGCCATAATGAACTAGCCTTCATCTGCTCCATGCAAAATTGCCTTAGGTGCTTCTGTAGATCACCTTTAAAAGACAAAACAGAGTAACCATAAAAAGCCCATCACACAGGTTAAGCAGACACACAAACTCTACAAAAACACTTATGCTCCATCAGTTATCCAGAAAATTAAGACTATTGCTATTTGCTTTTGCAAAAAGGTGCTAATACATAACTGCAGCTCCAGCCTACAAAGACTCATCATCTGTTATTAATATATATAATAGGATATAAAAAGATTTAAAAACCAAAAGACGTATTTTAAATGCTTAGGGGCGTGCCTCACTTAATAACAAAAGTAAAAATAAATATATATTTAGAGGATCCAGGCCTTAAAATCTCATACACCCTGTTGAGTAAGTAAATAGACATTATTACGCATTTGGTACTAAGCATGGAATTAACAGATGGAGAGTTTAAGATAACCTGGATTTTGTAAACTGGAAGCAAGCCAAACTGTGCAGGTTACAAACTGCTAAGGTTTTGATGGAAATTAGGCCCTGCACAGAGTTAAAACAGGACCCACTCTTTACTGTAGCAGGTGTCACGCAGGAGCTGTGTCATGTTTACTTTTACAGAGAACTTTTCTGCCTGCTGCATAGCCTAGTATGTGGTAATAATCCTCAATCATGTCAGGGTGCCCTGTTATTTTTTCTGTCTTCATTAAGTGCATACACATTCAGAGCTCTGAGTTTCTCTCTAATGCAATTATCTTACCTCCTGCTTTGCTCTTCTCTGGTGTGGGGGTGGGGGGGGGCGGGTTGTTTTGTTTCCCAGGGTCTCCTGTGCTTTGAATCAGAAATAAACCCTAGTGCTTTTTTTTAAGTCCTCAAACAGCCTTTTATGTTGAGTTCTCTGTAGCAGTTTCTAACCAGATGGGAAGCTGAATTGGGGCTAAGAAGCCAGCTGTTGGGGCCTGTACCTGTGCGTTGTGCAGGTGTCAGGTTGCAGGCCCTGGCAGTCACAGCATTCATTTGCTTTCTTCCTGCCGCCTTCATGTTCAACAAGGCACATCAAACACAGCAGGTGAGTCTCCCCAAGCTATTCACGTAGATAGCCTTCTCTTCCGACTTTGTTCCCTGACTGTAACCCCTTGACAGTCCTTGTTTGCTTGCGTGTTACAAGCATTTTTTTCTTCAGCCTCGTGGCCCAAATATTCCTATGATTGTGTCTTGTAGACACTAAGATGACCAAGAAAAGAAAACACAAAGAACAGAGGAGCTGTAAGAAATCACTTAACCACTGACAGTTTTCAAATTCTACTGAATCAGTGACTTCTGCTCCCACTGAAGTCAGTGAAGGCACTGCCAGTGGGGGCTTCATCAAAAGAAAGACTGGGCTTATTGCTAGCATCCTCAGCCACTTGCTTTCTCCCACTAATGTCACAGAGTATTAGAGAAAGGATCAGTATGTGTGCACAGGGAGGAGGAAGGTGTTAATCGATCTGTTTGGAAAGAGCAATTTTAAAAGCATCTCTGAGCACTTAATTCAGGTACTTTCCTGAAACTGGGCAAACAAACCCAGCTCTCTCACACTTTCCATCCCTCTGCACAGAGCAAGCACGCCATGCCTCAGCAGCCATACAGAATTAAGAACAGCAACGCATCCTAATGGAGTTATTTGTAGAAGCATTAGAGAGGTATGGTACTGTGAGCACTGGGCTCCCAAAAGCCACCCTTCTGCTTGCCTTTTTCACTGCAGAAGTAGGACTTGTCAGTATAGATTCATGAAAAGAGAGACAAGAAACTTGCATTTCATATTCAGAACATAAATGGATGAAAGGTACTCTTCATTCTTGAGAGGGAAAAGACCTAACATGGGGCAGGGAGTAAATATTTGTTCCAGTTCAAAAGAGAAATCCTGTGACACACTATCCCAGAGTATTTGAGAGGACAAGCTATACTAGCACTTTTCAAAGTGGGAGAATTAAATGGGAATATTTGTCAAACTTAATTTGGAATGGTACATTTGGAAGTCATAATTCATGATGTATACATTAGATGCAACATGTAAGGTACATGCTGTTGTCTTAGGGCACTTTTACATGTGTTTCAGGGATGGGGATGGTGGCATTTTAAATTAGAGCAGTTCTCAGAACTGCTCTAAATTAAAGCGCCAGTGTCTTGTGCATCAGCATCCCCATGCTTCAAAACAGCAGTAGGGGTGCTTGAACTAAAGCTCATTTGATGAGCCATTTTTAAGCACGGGAACATTGATACACGAGACACAGGAAGCTGCTGGAGTGCACTGGTATTCCAGTGCATTGGAGCAGCCTCTGCACTTGTGGATAGGTGTCCTTAGTTTCATTATCAAAGGGCTCATGGAACTAATTGCCATGAATTTGAAGCTCTGGGAAAAGAACAAGGTATTCATCTAGGAAGACATTTTTGAGAAAGATTTCCAAATAGATAATGTTGAATAGAGCTAAGAATTTAGCAGTGAACTGTAAGAGATAAAAGTTCAATAAATTAGTTATAAATTATTCCCTGAAAAGCTGGGTCATTTGTTTCCTCCCTTCTGTCCTCTCTGTTTGGAGCTATATGTCTTCTTGGTTAGCTGAGGCTGTGTGGCCATCCTCAAGCAAGAAGAAGAACTCATACTCAACATGCCTCTGTGTACTCATCACTTACCCTTTCTGGATGTTGTCTTATGCTCATGGAAATCCAGTGTAGAGCACTGTCCTGCATGAACATGAACAGAGACCCTTCTGTTGATGTTAATATAAAATTTAATATTATATCCTTTTGTAGTGGGACCTGGGCCAAAAGGTCACACTGGGGTGGGGCCTAGGTGCCACAATCACAATGGATATTTAGCTACCTGTCATGGCATGGGGTCCCCAGGGATTGCCGTGATGCCCCTAGGGCTCCATGACCATGCCAGCTTCACCCTGTGGGTGCCTTCTAGTCTCGCCTGCCATGTCTCATTGGTTTAGATAATAGATGGGACACCTCAAGCCTTATGAGCTAGATGCATGGCTCTAAAACAACTCCTTTACCACGCCCCATGCCTCATAGATGGTATATCAATGTTGTCCCTGTAATGAGGACTTGGCTTAGTTTGGTCTTTTGTTATCACTGGGCTCCTGATCCGTTGCTGTGCCTTATGGCTCTGGGGCTCTACACAGTAGTGTGCCCCAGTGAGGTCTCCTCCTCCCCAACAGCCTCACCCCAGTTCAATGGATTAAACAACAGCATAAATATGAGCCTCTGGGCTACAACCTAACAACAACAATGACACTGGAGGCCTTCTTCTGGTCAGCTGACTGGGTGCAGGTGCTAGCTAATTCCCTCATTAGCCTGCTGTCACAACAACCTGCACCTGTGGGGGTTTTGCCTGGCTCCTAGGGCCCTCTCTCTAGGCAGTTTCATCCCTTAACAGAGCAGGCACACCTTAGTGCCCTGCGACACCCCCTTTTTCTATATCCTACCTGCCATAACTATCTGTTAATGAAAAGGATATTAGGAGGTGGTACCTGACTGTAGTGGGGTACATTGAGATGGGAGCAGGTCTCAGAGTCCAGGTGCCTTCTGTGGGGCCCCACCTGCCCTACACACCATTCCTTTCCACAGGGGTGTTCCTGTGATAGTATCCGGGTAGGTTCCTGGTCCTCTGAGTGCCTGCTTTCATGTAATGAAAGAAAGGTCCGACTCAGGAATTAAAACTGAACAATCTGGGACCAATGTGGGCTGACTGATCCTTGTTGCTCTGACAAGGGTCTACTGCCAATGATGTCCATACCGCATTGGAATGAATAAAATAATAACATAAATAATCATGTCCATCATCTGTTCATGGACCTAGCTTCAGCCTTGCAATGTGTGTCCACCTTCTCCTGAGGTGCTAAGGCTCTTCAGGGTTTGCCCCCAGTTGCAAGCGTGATTCACAGGGTGGGCCTTTATCGGGCCAACCCTGATGGGTAATTTGGGGCCACAGGCACTATGAACCCCCATGAGAACCTTGCAGGTACCTGGCATCTAGAGTCCACAGGGTGATCAGGTTCCTGGTGTGGGAGCAGGGTAGGACTAGTCTCTAATGAGTCATCCTTGGCTCCAGTGGAGGGAAGCAGTGTAGTCTGATGTCTCTGCCAGTGCCTCCACTTTCCTGAGGCTGGAGCTGCCCTATAAGGGAAGTTGCAGGTTGACCCCTGCATGCCCCCACATGCCCCAAGGCTGCTGACAGGTGCTGAGAGCCCCTACATGGCTCATCATTGTTTGCAGCTGCAGTCTCCAGGCTCTAGGTAGCACCAAGCATGCCAGCCACTTGTTCTTGGCCCTGTCCCAGCTCCAAGTCCAGGTGGAGCCCAGCTTCCTATTCTCAGCCGTGCCTTGGGGATGGGTGTGTGGGAACACATCTCCCACAGCTTCCCTGCCCTGCCTGGGGAGCAAGCATGCAGGGGGAGCATAATGCCCGTCTGTGAGCCCATCACCTGCCGTTGGGATGGCCCGAGATCCCACGGACTGAAGAACATCACAGCAATTGTCACCTCAGTAAGTGCAGGGTTGGGCCGGGTCCCTGCTACACTATGCATGGAAATTCCCCTTATGCTCTTTCCCATTTGCCCGCTGCCCATATTCTACTGTGGCATGCTTTAAAATAGATTTGGTGTGTTATATATTCCATACCCACGTAGTGCCTACCTGCCTATGCATTTTACCTAGCTTTAAAAGAGTGAAAAGTATTATATCTAAAGAACTGCAGGAAAGGTAAGGATAGATCTGTTCTTTTGAGTCTACTCTTTTGAGTTTGCCAACATCAGAAAACCAGTACCATGAGGAATAAAGGATTTTTCAATTATTTGAATGATGCATGGAATCTCAATGTGAGGGGGTGGGGATTACAGGTGGTCAAATTCTTCCAAACTTCTTATTCTTCCAACTTCTTGCAATCTTTAAAAAAAATTGCAAAAAACAACATTTAATTTTTCAATCAAAAAAGGATACATTTTTGCCCAGTTTTTTGTTTGTTCTGTGGAAAGTTTTCCCACCTTTCAAAAAGTTCTAAAAGCATTTTTAAAGACTTAAGATTTGTAATACCAAGTTCTCATGGTTCAGTCACTGCTGTTGTATACTCAACATTATTTCCCCAAAGACATTTAATGAAAAAGCAGCATCTAATGGTTTGCCATTTTTGTCCAATCATTTGCAAACCAATTTTGAAAGGAATTCACCAGAAAAGATATAATTCATTTGACTTTTCAAACTCTGGTGATATTTGAAATACTGAACATTAATCAAGATCATTTTCCCTCCATGAACTAGTTTAAAAATAGAGGGGAGGGTGAAGAATACACTTGCTAAGAAGCTTTTTAACAAAAAGATATTGGAGCCATGATGGACCATGAATTACTGCATTTACACAAATCTAATATGACCCTGAATTTAAGATGACCCCCCCCACCAATAATTAGATTCTATATATGGAAAATTTATAATTGTCCAGGTATAGAATCTAATTATTGGAGGAATGTCTTGAATTTGTCCCCCTCCCACTGTAACAGCTTGGAAAATAGTAGCTGAGGGGATCAGGTGGCTGGAGGGGCCAGGTGGTCCCCTTCCATCCTGCAGCCTTCCTGCTCTCACCACCACTGGCACCCTCTAAACCCATCTCCCCATAGCCTCTATCCCTCCTCCCCCTTACTGAAGACCCTACTCAGTGCATGTGACAGTAATGGGGGGAAGGAACAGAGCAGGGCAGAAGCTGCAGAGGACAAGTAGAGGAGGGACATGAGATTGCTGTGGGTCTGACCCCATCAATTTGAAACATAAGAGAACAAAAAAACATTAACTTTGAAATAAGCATACTTATGGTAATTTGCATATATGCAAATAACTATGGGTACCTACAGGCTTCACTCATTCAGAATTGATGTTTTTATCTTTTTGTCCAATCTGCTACAATTTTCAGCACAGATACCCCATAACAATACTTTTGAGTAGCACTTTTATGCCTATAGTATAGTATATTCTAATAATACAAACCACGCATGATATTAGTCCAAAGCCAAAAGGCTCATGATTTATTGTATAGTTCATTGGGCTGGGCCCAGCCCTATCAGACTCAATGTCTCAAGCCATGGTGAACCCACAGGTCAGCACTGCTTAGTACATGTGGGTACATCAGCTACCCCCCCACACACACAAAGGGTCCATGTGCTAATTGGCTCCCCACTCATGACAGGAACCAAGTGTTCTTGTCATGAGTCCTGGGACTCAGGAAAAAAATTATATACAGATTAAAGTGCATGGCAGCATGGTCCATCTCCACTCCATGCAGGGCTGGGCCACACCAGTCACATGGGACAGTCCAAAAAATGGGGAGACAGAGCCTCCCATTTACATAGACATTTGGTGATGTTTGCCAGACATTCAGGCTAAGCAAATAGGTTAAAAAAAGCCCAAGGTGGAATCAAGTCAATCTTTGCAGGTTTTTCTAAGCTGTGTAGATTGAACAAATAACAAACTGAACTGAAATTCAGAGCCCGGGTAGCCAAGACAGGCAAAAGTCTGTACTGACCCAAGCCAGGAGGCTGAGGGCACTCATGCACACCAACCCTCATGGCAGAAGTGCCCGAGGCTGCTGAATGCAGGGCAGTGGCAGCCTATACCTATTTGAGTGGGGGATAATGCACGTGTCTGACCTAGCACCGGTGTCCCAGACCAGGTCTGTATGGCACAGACCCGGTCCCTCCCCAGCTGCCTGCCTCTAAGAGGCAGGGGCGGGTGGGGCAGGGGGGGAACATACCCCCGCAGCCCTGCATGCTCCCCCCACAGATAACAGCTGAGGGGAACAGTGCTGGGTTGCAGGGGTATGCTCTCCTCCCCAGCCCCGCACATCTCAGAAATGACCAGTGGTGAGGGGCAGGGCTAAAATGATCCCAGCCCAGCACTCTGAACTGCAGGGGCAGGGTGCAAAAAGTCCCTGTAGCAGGGGCTTTCCCACCCCTGTGCTGTGCAGACCCTGTCTGAGGGGGACCGGTGCTGATATAGCAGGGTGCATTACCCCCCCTACCCTTCACCTCTTGGGGGAGGGGCTGGTGAGGGAGTGGGGCTGAGGCAATCCCAGCCCAGCTTGTTGGGGCTTTCCCTCCTCTTGTGCCATGCAGACCCTGGCTAGAGGGGTCAGGGGGTCCATTCCCCTGTCTACCCCATCCCACCAGGCTGACAGGCACACACAGGAACCAGGCTAGGGGCTCTGTGACAGCTGGGTCCAGGGCCAGCCCAGCTCCCCTGAACCAGACAGCACAGCCCAGAGCTGCAAAGCATCTTGGGATGCTGGGGGACTGAGAATTAACTTGAAGCAGGAGTGGATCTGGGAGAGTAGTTCCAAAATTTGGTTCAACCTAAATTAGTTAAGTCTGATACTATATCCATCCAGGTTTATCTTCAATCAGGTTTGGCCATTTTGAAAGCAGCTTGTGTGCACTGAACTTCTATTTTATTACAGGTTTAAACCAGTTTCTGATCACTTATATTGGTTTACATGTCATTGCTGTCCCTAGCCTTAGGGCTGATGAAGAAACAGGAATAATTGGAAATGGGAAAGAAAAGTGCTGTTCATCTGTGGGAATGAAGAGGAAGTTGAAAAGTATTTAATACAATGGTTCACCATGAGCTGAAAGACTCAGCGCTGATGGGAGCTGAGTGCAATGGGCACCATGTTTTATTTATATGGGCTGCACTAACCTAGTCTCGTGGCAGGTTCCCACGACTGGATCGCTTCTCAGCCTGATGGGCTAAGATAAAGTGGGAGGGATCCCCAGAGCAGCAGTGGCAGAAGGCTGAGGAGGAAAAATCCAAAGCTGGAGCAAATGAACACGATGGCCACTGATCCAGAGAGTGATGGTGGTGGAAGACAAATGGGTAGCAGATGATGGATGGACAACTGTGGGGAGGCAAAGGCAGCAGATGGAAGACAGGATCTCAGGTGGAAACTGGGAAAGGAAGGAGGAATGTTGAGAGCAAAGTACAGTGCAGTAGGGATTCAGAGAGGAGCAGGTCAGTGGGCAGGAGGAAAGAGAGCAGGCAAGAAGAGGATTTAGAGGCAGTGACAGACTACTGTTAAAGGCAGTCTCAGTCAGTGAAAGGACAGACGCAGGGCTGGAAAATCAGCAGGTATCAATTCGTGGAAGAAGAGCTTTAGGGTATTGGAGGTGAATGCAGAGGATTTAAATAGCTTAATAGCATTCCCCAACATGAAGATATGAGAGTTTACCTTTTGGAATGGGATGGGATCTGATAAACTCTGGAAGAAATTGGCAGACAAAGAGGCCAGGGAAGGAGTTAAATGGCTGAGATTCATAGTGGCTTTAACAGCAAGAGAAAAAGTGATCATTGTATGGATGTTCTCAGACTTAAAATGGGGGAAGATATTAAAGTCTGGATGGAGGTGCACTGCGAGAAGGTGGTGTGTGTGGGGAAAGTGTGTGAGAGAGAGAGAAAAAATACAGCATTTGGATGAGCCCAGGTGGTTTTAAAAACAGACACAGAGTCAGGGTGGCATACAGCACCTGCCACCTGTAATAATCCTGGGATCGCACAGAGGCTTTACTAAATACCATGGTCAGCTGAAAAAATGCAGCACATGTGGGGATGATGCATGCCTGTCAATGAACTGCCCCCAACACGTATGCTTCAAACTCGGGGGCAAAGGGCACAGAGCTGCAGAATGTGAACAGGCACAGAAATGCAACTGAAATGGAGAAGAGGGTCATAGAAAGGAGAAGGAGAGGGAGGAGCTAAACAAAAAAGGGAAGGAATGGAGATGGTGGAAGAGACCCCACACAAGAGGGAGAGGAGGCATGGGGAGAGGAAGAGGTGTTGGTGATGGACATACAACATGGGGAAAGGAGTTTTAGATGGGGACAGGGCAGAAGGAAGCTCTTAAGAGTTCTGAGATGGAGTAGGGTGAAAGGGAGAAGGAATAAACTGTACATTGGAGGTGGGGGAAAGAGATGGAGGAAGAGGGAAACACTTATGGAAAAAGGGAAAAGCCTCAAAAGAAAAAGAAAGAAAGAAAACAATGAAAAGTATAAGTGGAGAAATGGGGATGGACTCAGAGGAAGAGCCAAGCTTTTCACCCCTCTCAGCACTAGGATCCAGCCCAGAGTGGGTAATGGAAGGATAATAGCAAGGCACCCAGGGGAAGGAAGACACTTCCTAGATGCAAAAGAGATAAAGGAAGCTGATGAAAACAACAGGAATGCTGGCATGTGAAGGCGTTTTTGACAAAACAGCAGCAGTGACAGTTATATAGGCAGAGAGCTTTCACTTTAAGCAGGTTTCTAATGGTGCTCTTAGTGTCCTCAATTAATGCAAGAAGTGTTTTAACAAGAAACAGGTGGAAAAAGGTGGAGCCAGTATTTAAGCAGGTGCAAATGGATGTAATGTGTGCGCAAGAGTGCAGAATACCAAGAGGCTTGAGAGGAGATGGGGCCATCCTGGTGGTCAGGAGCAAACGATAACAAGGCAATGGGCGTGCCAATACTGTGGACCAGCCCTGAACTGGAAGTAAAACAAATGGAGGTGAAAGAGGAAGGTTTGGGCAGAAAATAAATCTTTCACAAGAACAGACCAAGTGAAGAGGAACAGTCGACAACTGATTTTGTCTTTATATCAAGAAAATGGGAAGTAGAGAGCAAAGAAGTTTCAAGTACATTTTTCAGTGACCACCAAATGCTGAAGGTGGGGATGAGGACATGCAAGGAGCTAGCAAGAAGAAAAGAGATATGGAAATTAAATTTGATGCTGCTAGAAGAGAGAGATACCAGGCATATGCATAAGAGCATATGAGGTATGGAGGATGAAGAAATATTTTAAGAGCAAGCAGGGGTAGCGGAATATGATCAAGAGAAGGATGGCAGAGATTTTCAGATATGAAAAACAGTGAATAAAGAGAATAGCAGAAGCTGCATGGAAGACTGCAGAGGCTCTTAAAGGAAGCAATAGGAAGACCGCAAGTACAGGAAGAGATAGAAGAAGCAAAATATGCGCTGGAAGAATGGTTTACAGAGAAGATACAGGAAAAGAAGTTTCTAACATGGGCACCATGGACAGAAGAAAGTGAGGGCTAGTCCCAGTATTTTTCAACAAGAGTAAAATCAGCGAAGGGAGAGCTGAAGATGGTGTAAGAAAAAGGAGGTGACCTGATGGAGGCACAGGAAGTAGTCCTGGAAGCAACAAGGAAGTTCTATGAAAAGCTATACCAAAAGATGGTGGAGGATAAAAGGAAAATGGAAAAAGTGCCTGAGAAAAGTGGTGGAGAAAGTGAAAGAGGAAAGAGGATGGCAACAGAGATAGCTGTAATGGAGGTGGAGGAGTGCCTTTCAACATGTAAGAAAGGGAAAATCAACAGGAACAGATGGACTGCCAACAGAATTTTATGCAAAGTTGTGGGATTGGGTAGGGCCAGACATAGTAGAGGTTTTTAAGGAAATTTTCTAAGGGAAAAAACAGCGGGAAGAGTTTATGAAAGGAATAGTGCTCTTACTGTTTAAAGAAAGGGGAAAAGGATGTGTTGAAAAACAGGAGACCGATCATGCTGTTAAACACAGATTACAAACTGCAAGCAAAGACGCTGGCACAAAGAATACAGAACACCCTGCTGAAGATAATAAACGGGGACCAAACACATGCATTGCCAGGGCAAAGAACTGCAGAAACACTGAGGCTGATCAGGGACATGGTAGCATACTGTAATGATAGGAAAGAAGAAGTGACAGTAAGAAACCTCAATTTGCAAAAAGCATATGACAGTAGTGAAACCAGAGCATTCTACAGCAAATCAGATCTTAACTAATGGACACCTGAGTAGAGCTTTTAAGATCTCAGCAGGAGTGAGACATGGATATCCTATGTCACTGGTACTGTTCATTTGTGCCATGGAGCCACGAGCACGAAGAATATAGTGGGACAGAGGGATAAGTGGTATACAGACACCACTAGAAAAAGTGTACCTTGTATATGAATGACAAATGTAGTCATGAGAGATAAGCCATCAATAGAACTGGTGTTAAAACACACAGAAGAATATGGGGGGAGGGGGGAGGCAAGATAAATATAGGGCAAAAAGTATGGTAATGATGGTGGGAAATTGCGGGGGACATGAGTCAGCTCAGAGTACAAATAACAGAAACAGAAATGACGGTGTTGGGGATCCCAATGGATGCAGCAGCAAAAAGGGGAAAGTGTGGGGAAAAGGGACAGGGCAGGTAAGACAGATGCAGGAGCTGTGGGCTGGAAGAACACTGTCCTTCGCATGTCAAGTCGAGGCAATCAAGACAGTGCTGCTGCCAATCATTCTATACACAGGGATAGTGTTCCCCCTAATGTGGAGACAGGCAGGAAAAGAGAGAGTTGAGTAATCTTTTAGAGGGCAAAAAGAAAAAGACTGGCATGGAAGGAACTGTTCAAAGAGAGGGAGGCAGGGAGACTGCCAGATGTAAGGCTGTTTGTGTATACCAACTACATGAGTGCCATGTGTAGAGGGGTGTGGGAGGGGGAAGGAAATGTGACATGCTTTATGTGGTTCCTCACAGGTTCAATCTTAAGGAGGTGGGGATTTTGTACAGGTCCACTGATAAAGCTGTGGGCATGACCACCATTGATCCACTATGCAAGAATGGAGGGATTTTTTAAGTTTTACAAGGTGAGGGAGGTATGACCAGAGGCATTGAAAGACTACAAGATGCTCAAGGAGATAGTAAGGTAGAAAGATGTGATAATACTTGTGCAAAATTTCACTGAAACACAAACATGGAGGTGTGGAAAGGGATGGCAGATAAACACCTGAAAGGAGCACATACAGACCTGGCCTGGTGGCAGCAAGGGGTGTGCTTCTGGCAAAGGAGGTAAAATACAGATGGCAGCTAGCAAAAATGCCATTGTGTACAAAGGAGCAGTGTGGGGTGAAGAAGACAGTGGTACACCAGTTCTGGGAAAGTACATATACACAGGGAGGGTGGAAAAGCGTTCTCCAATTCTTACAGATCATAAAAAGGCACCACTTGGGGTGCCAATGCCTCCACTCTACATTCATCTCTTGTTACTGCACTGTTACTCAGTTACAGAATACTGTGCCTTATCTGGGCTCATTCATCACGCAGCAAACTAGTAGACACCCAACTGCATGCTACAATGCATCTTGTGTCAGGCACACTGCACCCCCACTCCACTCCTATGGTTACCAGTCCTCAGTAACATTGTTCCCCCTCACTTCCATCACAGTAATGCTGAAGTAAACTTACTAGCCAGACTCCATGATAGTCTTACGCTGCCAGTGCACTGGGACATATCCCACCAACCAATAGCTTGGCTCCTCTCAAGATATCCAATATGGTCCACCCTTTCAAAATCCTTTGACTTTTCTTTATTTATAGTGGCATGAAGAACAGTTAGCACAAACACCAATCAATTACCACATCATCTCTAACTCTACTAGTTCAGTTCCTGGTATAGACCCCCATAGAAAAAAGTCAAAACTGACCAAAGTAACCACCTTTACTTAAGAAAACACATGTGAAAGGATAAAAAAAGCTTGGGTAGCCTTCAGCATTTGGTGCACGGAACATGGAAGGGTGCCACCTTTAAACGTGGTGCACTTGCTCTTTGGTGACTAGTACCTCTTCTTCTAAGTATGGTACGAAAGTAATCTTGGTGTCTAACCCAATGTTTTCAAGGTCAAACAATTCAATAAAGATGTTTCCAATGTCATAGTGACAAAAGAAAGTAAGTTCCCACGCTCTGCATGCACGCAATTGAAAAAATTTGGTATCATATATTGTCCTACCAAAATAATTGGGCACCATGGACAGAAGAAAGTGAGGGCTAGTCCCAGTATTTTTCAACAAGAGTAAAATCAGCGAAGGGAGAGCTGAAGATGGTGTAAGAAAAAGGAGGTGACCTGATGGAGGCACAGGAAGTAGTCCTGGAAGCAACAAGGAAGTTCTATGAAAAGCTATACCAAAAGATGGTGGAGGATAAAAGGAAAATGGAAAAAGTGCCTGAGAAAAGTGGTGGAGAAAGTGAAAGAGGAAAGAGGATGGCAACAGAGATAGCTGTAATGGAGGTGGAGGAGTGCCTTTCAACATGTAAGAAAGGGAAAATCAACAGGAACAGATGGACTGCCAACAGAATTTTATGCAAAGTTGTGGGATTGGGTAGGGCCAGACATAGTAGAGGTTTTTAAGGAAATTTTCTAAGGGAAAAAACAGCGGGAAGAGTTTATGAAAGGAATAGTGCTCTTACTGTTTAAAGAAAGGGGAAAAGGATGTGTTGAAAAACAGGAGACCGATCATGCTGTTAAACACAGATTACAAACTGCAAGCAAAGACGCTGGCACAAAGAATACAGAACACCCTGCTGAAGATAATAAACGGGGACCAAACACATGCATTGCCAGGGCAAAGAACTGCAGAAACACTGAGGCTGATCAGGGACATGGTAGCATACTGTAATGATAGGAAAGAAGAAGTGACAGTAAGAAACCTCAATTTGCAAAAAGCATATGACAGTAGTGAAACCAGAGCATTCTACAGCAAATCAGATCTTAACTAATGGACACCTGAGTAGAGCTTTTAAGATCTCAGCAGGAGTGAGACATGGATATCCTATGTCACTGGTACTGTTCATTTGTGCCATGGAGCCACGAGCACGAAGAATATAGTGGGACAGAGGGATAAGTGGTATACAGACACCACTAGAAAAAGTGTACCTTGTATATGAATGACAAATGTAGTCATGAGAGATAAGCCATCAATAGAACTGGTGTTAAAACACACAGAAGAATATGGGGGGAGGGGGGAGGCAAGATAAATATAGGGCAAAAAGTATGGTAATGATGGTGGGAAATTGCGGGGGACATGAGTCAGCTCAGAGTACAAATAACAGAAACAGAAATGACGGTGTTGGGGATCCCAATGGATGCAGCAGCAAAAAGGGGAAAGTGTGGGGAAAAGGGACAGGGCAGGTAAGACAGATGCAGGAGCTGTGGGCTGGAAGAACACTGTCCTTCGCATGTCAAGTCGAGGCAATCAAGACAGTGCTGCTGCCAATCATTCTATACACAGGGATAGTGTTCCCCCTAATGTGGAGACAGGCAGGAAAAGAGAGAGTTGAGTAATCTTTTAGAGGGCAAAAAGAAAAAGACTGGCATGGAAGGAACTGTTCAAAGAGAGGGAGGCAGGGAGACTGCCAGATGTAAGGCTGTTTGTGTATACCAACTACATGAGTGCCATGTGTAGAGGGGTGTGGGAGGGGGAAGGAAATGTGACATGCTTTATGTGGTTCCTCACAGGTTCAATCTTAAGGAGGTGGGGATTTTGTACAGGTCCACTGATAAAGCTGTGGGCATGACCACCATTGATCCACTATGCAAGAATGGAGGGATTTTTTAAGTTTTACAAGGTGAGGGAGGTATGACCAGAGGCATTGAAAGACTACAAGATGCTCAAGGAGATAGTAAGGTAGAAAGATGTGATAATACTTGTGCAAAATTTCACTGAAACACAAACATGGAGGTGTGGAAAGGGATGGCAGATAAACACCTGAAAGGAGCACATACAGACCTGGCCTGGTGGCAGCAAGGGGTGTGCTTCTGGCAAAGGAGGTAAAATACAGATGGCAGCTAGCAAAAATGCCATTGTGTACAAAGGAGCAGTGTGGGGTGAAGAAGACAGTGGTACACCAGTTCTGGGAAAGTACATATACACAGGGAGGGTGGAAAAGCGTTCTCCAATTCTTACAGATCATAAAAAGGCACCACTTGGGGTGCCAATGCCTCCACTCTACATTCATCTCTTGTTACTGCACTGTTACTCAGTTACAGAATACTGTGCCTTATCTGGGCTCATTCATCACGCAGCAAACTAGTAGACACCCAACTGCATGCTACAATGCATCTTGTGTCAGGCACACTGCACCCCCACTCCACTCCTATGGTTACCAGTCCTCAGTAACATTGTTCCCCCTCACTTCCATCACAGTAATGCTGAAGTAAACTTACTAGCCAGACTCCATGATAGTCTTACGCTGCCAGTGCACTGGGACATATCCCACCAACCAATAGCTTGGCTCCTCTCAAGATATCCAATATGGTCCACCCTTTCAAAATCCTTTGACTTTTCTTTATTTATAGTGGCATGAAGAACAGTTAGCACAAACACCAATCAATTACCACATCATCTCTAACTCTACTAGTTCAGTTCCTGGTATAGACCCCCATAGAAAAAAGTCAAAACTGACCAAAGTAACCACCTTTACTTAAGAAAACACATGTGAAAGGATAAAAAAAGCTTGGGTAGCCTTCAGCATTTGGTGCACGGAACATGGAAGGGTGCCACCTTTAAACGTGGTGCACTTGCTCTTTGGTGACTAGTACCTCTTCTTCTAAGTATGGTACGAAAGTAATCTTGGTGTCTAACCCAATGTTTTCAAGGTCAAACAATTCAATAAAGATGTTTCCAATGTCATAGTGACAAAAGAAAGTAAGTTCCCACGCTCTGCATGCACGCAATTGAAAAAATTTGGTATCATATATTGTCCTACCAAAATAATTATTTAGTTTGTCATAAGTGTGTTTGCTACCGTCTTGTTTTAACTGAACAGTTCAATTTATTGTATATTCTTTTATTTACTGTGTATTATTTTAATGGCCAGTTACTGTTACTATATTAACTGTAGTTTAATGGGCTTAATGTTTTTTGTTGAGTCACTATGTTTGCAGCCAAATCCACAAGTAACTATTTTTGTCTTCTGTTTTTCAGACTGAAGTCTGACTGAAATACAGTGAAACCATGGCAGATCATGGGGGCAAAGGGGGGAAGAACTGCAATTCCTGAGAAGTCAAAAGAAGAATGTCAAACTGATTTAAGCAAGCGCAGTATTTGTCAGGCTGATCAAAAAACTACTACAACTTCAAATGCAAGAAAACAAATCATGGAAGCCACAGAGATTAGGAATGATATTGTCACAAAAAGATTGAGACAAGTGTTGACCAATATTGAATTTGTGTACCATGTAAATAACCAGTGTTATAAGCAATATACATTGAAAAAGGTCTAGAGAAGGCCACCTTGTGCTCAGAAGAAGGTGGTGACCATCAATCTAGAGAAGGCCACCTTGTGCTCAGAAGAAGATAGTGACCATCACCCTGCCAGTAGCTGTTCTTCTGAAGAGGAGAAACAATAAAGAGCTTACTCTTATATGAGGACTGAGGTGCTTTTCGTTGCATATAACACAAGGAAGATTTGCCAATGAGTTACATGTGGCCAGCAAAGCCATAACAAAATAAGACATAAGATCCACTTCTGTGAAACACAAAGGGCTTCCAAATTTTTGGCAGCTGCTCTTCATCTCCAGGATGATGTCTTTTCTCGAGTTGCAGACCTGGAATCAGAATCCCAACTGTTTGGAGCAGACGTACTATATTTGGAACAGATCCTATATTACTTAATTCATAACGGCCAGAAAAAAAACCACTTTACATCATGACTGGACATGCAATATACAATAAATGCAAAAGCAAAGAGTTTATTACTGCCACAAACAAGTCATTAGTGTCTATGAGCTACAAGAAAGTGCAGCGTTTCAGAAGAAAACTGGCAGCTTCCACTTTTCACAGCAGCGTTCATGGGGAAACTCCTTTATCTGCTCATTTCAGAAAAGAAAAAAAACTTTACACTCTGTGCTGTAGATAACTTTGACCATGAAGACTGTTCAACAGTCAGTGGTGTGCACAGTTCCCATGACACAGCGAGTGTTCTGTGTCAGGTGAGGCTTGGCCCCGGTGAAGTTCCAGTAAAGTCATACATTTCTGAAGCTGACATGAAACCCATTTAAGGAGTGAGCTGCAGTGCCAAAAAAATTAGAGATTACAGACAAGCACCTACTAAACTTGCCTCCCTACAGATTTCCAAACACAAAGATAAACTACAAGCAGAATCAGAGTTTGTTCTCTCCTTGGTAAAGAATGAGCTTTTACCTGGAATCCCATCAGTCACACCCACCCCTACATGGGCTGGATGTCTTGCTATATTAAGAGCGAAAATGCCACTGATGCATATTGGTTTCCTGCCAGTAATTCCAAAACCTGTTACAGATTATGCAATGGCTTATACAGCCCTTAAAAACCTTCAAAGTGTTCACTTTCAACTGAATCAGACATCTCTACCTCCCCCCCCCCCCACCCCGCCCCCCCCAGACATCTCTACCTCCCCCCCCGCCCCCCCAATGATGAGGGAATATTCCATATTATTGCAGATATAATAATGTGTAATCCATCAGAGTTTACAGACATTGTTCCAATGATGGGAAATTTTCATTGCACTAAGGTTGTCATGTACATTATTGGGAATTATGTGCATGGTAGTGGGGCTCAGGATGCTTTGGTGGAATGTGGTGTATTTGGTGTTAAAGTTGTAGAATCAGTTATGAAAGTCACTATGTGAGGTCATTCAAGGGATTTCTCATCTTGTCAAAAGGCATACAGGAACTGAAATGGGATGCCTTCTGGGGAATCACTCCCACTGACAATTATTCTGTAGTACTTAAAAATGCACAACAACTGAAGATCTCTCTCACAGATAAGGATGCAAAGACATCTCAGAACATCCATGAAAATGTTTTACTGTTGATTAATGATCTCTATAGAGATGACAAGGCTTTCAGCACTTCCTGTCAGGTGAAATCTTTAAATGTACAAGTATTCGGATGGTTTCATTGAGCTATTTCAGATGCTCAAAAATCTTGTAGCTGCCGATAGAGTAAAAAAAGATGCCTGGAAAAGGGTGATTGGACCTTGCAATTGATGGTACCATGCCCTTTTTGTAGCGAATATGGGATTTGGCCCATGCCACACCTATGGCGGGGCATTTCAGAAGTGAGAAGACCCTCGCCAAGATTGACCAATGGTTTTGCTGGCTGGGGATGAGGGAGGTGCCCATGAATGATGTGTGCCTCCGGTGGCTGAGGGGGCACGGTGGTGGTGAGAGTATGGCAGCGGTAAGCTGGGAGCTCCTACAAATGCCACCAGTGCTGTCAGTGGTGGGGGGAGGGGGTAGCAAGTGCTGACCAGAAGTTGGTGACCACCCACAGACTGCCAGCAGCATTGGCAGTGGCCAGTGGCAATCACTAACCACCTGCAAATGCCGCTGGTGGTGTCAGCAGCAGGGGTGGCGAGCAGTGACTGCCCGCAGGTGCTGCCGACACTGTCGGCAGCACCTTTTCATAGGGGGTGTATCACCATGCTCAGGGGGTGCATGTGCACCCACGTGCACCCCCTACGTGTCGCAATGCTGAGTGATCTCCTCCACTGGTGAGGCATGTCCAGAATGTGAGAGGGTACAGGAAAGGCGACCACCTAGAGCACCACTACATGTGATGCCCCTCATTGATACACCATTCGATAGAATTGTGTTGGATATCATAGGCCCACTGACAAAAAGTAGCAAGGGATATCAATATATTTTGGTCATAGTAGATTACGTGACCCGCTACCTGGAGGCTGTACCCCTTAGGTTGGCAACAGCTCCATGGATTGTGGAGAAACTGTTAAAATGGATATGGATGGTAAGGATGCCTAGGGAAATTATCACAGGCCAAGGCACACATTTTATGTCCAGGGTTATTAAAGCCACATGCCAAGTATTAGGGATTCGGCAGTTACAAACCTCCATTTATCATCCTCAGACCAATGGTCTGGTGGAGCACTAAAATGGGATAATAAAATGACTTCTCTATCATTGTGCCCAAAAGGAACCCAGGAAATGGGACTTATTATTGATACCCCTGTTGTTTGCACTGAGGGACACTCCTCAGTCATCAACTAAGTTCTCATCAATTGACCTAAGCCTAGGGGCTTGTTACAAGAGATGAGGGAGGAATGGGAGAATACAGGATGGAGGGAAGTTGAGGCCCAACGACACAGGCAAAATATGATTGAGAGGCTCAGCCAAGCAAGACAGTTAGCACAGGAAAACTTAGCGCAGTAATGACAAAAACAGGAGTATGATAAGAAGACCCATGAAAGGGAATTCCATGTTGGGGATAAGGTCCTAGTGTTGCTCCCTACAACTGCGGATAAGTTGTTGACAAGGTGGCAGGGTCCCGTCGAGATTATCAGACAGGCTGGCCCAGTCAATTACAAAGTTTACTGACCAGGTCACCAACAGGAATGGCAGATATATAATGTTAACTTACTGAAGGCTTGGCAGGAACCTGAAGGTTGGTTACTAAGCCCAGGGAACCAAATGAGGACTTGGGTCCAGAAATGGAAGAAGAGCTGAGAGGGGAAGAATTATGAGGGGAGATAAAGCAAGGCCCCGAGCTGAACAAGGACCAGCATGAGCAGTTAAAAGTCCTCGTAAATAGTTTTAGGGATGTGTTTAGTCAAAGACCTGGGAAAGCCAGAGGAGTGAGGCACAAAACAAATACCCCAAAGGTGACAATAGTGCAAGAAACATAAAGACCCGTTTCCCATCATTTGCAAGTTAATGTGTACCAGGAGAAAGAAAATGTTAGCACAAGGAATTAGAATACCATCCTGCAGCCCGTGGCAGAGTCCCATGGACATGGTGCCTAAGGCTGATGGCTCACTAAGAATTTGCATAGATTTTAGAAGGGTAAATGAAATTGCCCATTTTGAGGCTTTCCCAATGCCACATGTCAAAGAGCTTTTGGAAAGGATAGGCCAGGCCAGATACATATCCACAATCAATCTATCAAAAGGATATTGTCAGGTCCCCATGGCAGCAAAAGACCAGCCTAAGGCTGCTTTCGGCATGCCATGGGGTCTATTTGAGTTTATGCAGATGCCCTTCAGCTTCCATGGGGTCGCAGCTATGTTCCAGTGCCTCATGGATCATATACTTACTCCCCACATGATGTACACAGCTGCCTACATTGATGATATCATCATTTACTCACAATCTTGGTCCCAGCATATGCAACATCTGAAAGCCATACTACAAGAACTCAGTCACATAGACATGACAGCCAACCCTAAGAAATGTTCATTAGGGATGCTGGAAACCGATTATCTAGGGTTTAGGATTGGACAAGGGGTCATAGGACCCTTGGCTAACAAAATAGCCATAATAGAAAATTACTATCCACCGCAGACCAAAAAGCAAATGAGGTCATTCCTGGATTTGGCCAATTATTAGAAAAGATTCTGTCATATTGAATGAAATAGTTTGAATGTTTGTAAAGGTTGCCCATTAGCCAGTTTCAGGAAGAAGATAGGATTTATCTCCTTATCTAGTTCATTGTTTTGGGACTACGTGCAAAATGTCCTAACTTCAGTTAAAGTCTTAATTTAAATGTTATCTTTAGAAGTCTTTTACAAAGAGAATGAATATCCTGAATTCCGAGAGATCAAACCCTAAGGCCTTTTAACCAGATTGGTAAGAAAAGGGCATTTGCAGTGATATGGAAGTCTCCCCAAGAGTAATTTAAAACGCTCAACAAAGGCAAAAGAATCTGTTGAGTAAGATCCGAGCCCAAATTTGGGGATAATGACAAGTTGAGTAGGAGGAGCCCACTGACGGCAGCTCACTCAATAAAAACCTGTAACTTACTGTCCCAATTTGGAGGTGACTGCACTTGCAGAACAACGAAGGAAGAATCGCAAGTATAAGGTCGGATTAGATTGATCGCCTAATCAAGCCTCTCCGTGAACACGAATCTCTTAGTTCACGCTGAAGCCGCGGAGCACCTGAAAGGGACTGAAGGAAGGGGACGTAGTCCTATCACTGGTGAGCCCAGCTCATTGAATCGTATTGCTGAGGCCAGCCTATTGAACCGTACTACTGAGGCCAACCCATTAAATCGTACTACTGAGGAATGAAACCATATTTTGGTATTTGGCTTCTCGGAATTCTAGGATTGTAAGTATATTATGAAAAATAACAGTATTGATTCAAATTTAACTTTTAGTTGTAAAGTAAAGTTGTAGTTAGAAGTAGTTGTTTTTGTAACACTAATTCTTATAGCATTGTTTGGGAAGGAAGTGCATTCGGAGCATTGTTTCTGATATATGTAATTATTGTGTTTTTAATGTTTGTGGTGTTTCTTAAAGCTAAGCAGTGTTATATACATAGTAAAGAGTTTTAAAATAAAATTGTGTTGTATGAATTAAGTGTGTAATCATTGTGAAATCGTGCAATCAGCTAACTACTCCCCCAGCCAGTGCATCAAAACGAATCAGTAAATTGTGTGGGATTTTCTCTATTCCATAACCCACTAGAGACAGATTCATCCCCAACTTTACTGAGAAGAAAGCCCCTTTAATGGATGCAATAACAGGTAGAGTCCATGGTCCTATACAGATTAACTTTGTACTTAGAAGAGGAGTACCAGTAACCGAATAGCGACCATCACCATATTCAAATATGGCATCCTCCCACATTCTATGCACCAAATGGTGAAGTCTACCCACTTTTTTAATCCTTTCACGTGTGTTTTCTTAAGTACTGGTGGTTACCTTAGTCAGGTTTAACTTTTCAGCCAACCAGGATTTAACTGGCCACACTGTTATTGGGCATTTCTCAACAGTTTTCAAACTGGACAAGGTCACTGTTCCTCAGACATATACTAGTGAGGCCTAAGCAATGACAACAAATGCCCTTGTGAACAAGTTCAAACCTTGCCCCACATTGTTAACTCATGTCCATTTACTGTGCTACCTGGCAGCTTTCAAGCTCTTCACACTGGTGATGACATCACTGTAAGATGGCTGAAACAATATGCCAAAACCACATATGCTAAATAAATAAATATGGGTTACAAAAAAAAACAAACAAAAAAACCCCGGCAAGAACTGATGCGGGAAATGGTGCTATACGGACTTACCCCTCAAAGAACTGGAGGAAGCAGTACTAAAGAAAATTGTAGCAAGTTTCAAAATGGTTATCTGGGAAGTGCAGAGTTTACTTGCTGTTTAAGGGCTTAGCTTTCACAGTAAGAGACTTCCTGGAACTGGGACTGTATGAACTAAGATTTTATACACACTGAGACTGTGAATTCATTAGGGAAGAACCAGTGATGCAGAAGTGGAGGAAGAAGGTAACAGACACTAGGGACTGAGTTATTTTAACCCTTTTAATTGTTGCAACATGGGGATACCCAAATTATTTCAAAATCATTTAAAAGGCAGAATAAAACTTGTTTCTGTGTTTAAGATGCTTTTAGCCAAAGTTTTAAGATGCAAATGATGGAAGTGAGGTTTTAATACATGAAGGTTTTCAAGTTGTAATTATGGGCAAAGGACTAAATGTTAAACATGAAGAGAAAGTTTCAAAGATTTCATAGATTTTTAGGGTCTGAAGGGACCTTGGTATATCATCTTGTCTGACTCCCTGCCCTGGGCAGGAAAGAGCACTGGGGTCAAATGACCCCAACTAGGTGCTTGTCTAGTCTCCTCTTAACAACCTCCAGGGTGGAGGAGAGCACCACCTCCCTTGGAAACCCATTCCAGATTCACGTTGTTGATTTAAAGAGTAGAAACAGTGTAAAAAAAAGGGTAGACTGAGAATTCAGATAGAAGAAAAAGGGTTGAACAGGGGAAAGAACTGTAATTGCTATAAATATTTTAATAAATATTCCCATCAGTATGTTTGGTTATGTGTTTTATGGACATACCCACTGTGGGTTGCTTTCAATTACCTTCATAGTTGGTTTCCATGACTGGGCATGCACTGCTTCTGGCAGCAGTTTAATGATAAGCAATATATTTAACGATGTTTTCCTATATGCAAATAGAAGATGAGGGGCTTTTTTTCCCCCATGCTGATTGTGGGGGGAAATCGTTTTATAGTTGAGTAAATATAGTATGAGAGAGGCAAGGATTTTTGTGGGTGATCTCTTTTATTGCACCAACTGCATGTTTGGGATACAGCTGTCAAGTACAGGTCCTGATAAAGAATGCGTTGCTTTCAAAAGCATGTCTAACTATCTTAACCATGCAGCTGATGCAATAAAATATATCCCCCACAAAAATTCACAGAAAGCTGGCACACTATTAACAAAACCACCACTACTCAGGTTGTGGCCAGCAGCAAAACCTACTTTTAGATTTATGCTTCAAAACCCACTCTAGCTGTGGTGAGATTAAAGGGGATCACCTTATTTCTTAATCAACTAACAATTACCTGGTTGTTTACATGGGAATGCTGACATCCTTGGTTAACAGTGCCTCCTCTTTTTAAAATTTGTGAAGCATTCTACTGCTTCCCCTAGTCTAATGGAATTTTAATTAATATGAATATTTAAACACATTATCCATTCCTTTAATTATCCAGGCTAAATCCCACCCCTGACCTCTGTTCAGTTATTATATGCATTTAAGTACCTTCCCAAGGCCCCATTATGGTAGGTACCATCAGACACACACAAAGAGGTGGCTAATGCCCTTCCCTAATAGATCAAAGTGTAGCTTGTCACTTGCCCAACAGACCAATGCAAAAAGAATAAGAGTTATAACGTGTTCCTTTACTCCATTTTCAAGGTACCAGCATCACAAGAGACAGCCTGTTTGAGTGAAAGCTGCCATAATACCTGGAATTTATGTCTGTATTGCATATTTGTCTGGAGGGATAGAGCCAATACAAGCAGGCATCAACTAGGATAGTTGCATAAATGCTTGGCCCAGATGATTTCACAGTTTGATGCTCTGTTCCTGGGGCAAGGCAGCTATTGACTGAAATTTGTGGCAGATTGTATGATAGTAACTTATTGGGGTGACTATGCTCTGTTTCAGGAAACTGGTGAATGTTCCATCAAACAGGTAACGAATAAACAGCAGCATATAAATGTGAAAGTAATTAATACCCGCCTATGTAAGTGAAAGCCAGTGAATTAGCCTTCATTGACATGTAACACAGATGATCAGAGCAAGGAATACAAAGCTTTCCTTTGTTGATTAAAAGCTGTGCCAAGTCCAACTCCACTGGAAGGCCATGTGTTGTTCATAAAGAACTATGTCAAGTCTGCACAGCAGTCTGCAGTGGGACTCATTTAAGCACAGCAGTGACAGAAAACAGAGTTGTCCTCTAATGACCCTCACATGTCATCTGGGATGGCATAAATAAACCAAGGCTCCCTGTAAACCTGAAGGTTGGAGAACAGGATCTCTGTAGCCTGTACAAACTAAGCCTCTCTCCCTACCTACCAACCTTCCCCGGGTAAAGCCAGCACACAGACTGGCCATGAGACAAGTCAGGAGATAAGCTACCGCTGTGGATTCTGATGTCAGTTCTGACAGTGGCAGAGGCCGTTTTTGTCCTTGTTGACAGCTGGAGATCAAGAAGACTAAACAAGTCCTGCCCGCACTGTTCAATTTCTTTATCAGCTATTTGGACGGCGGGGTGAAAAGCAACCTGTTTAAATTTGCTGATGATACCAAAATTTGGGGTGAGGTGGGCACGCTAGTAGGGAGGGAAAGACTGCAGCAAGACAGGTTGCAGGGGTGGGCTAACAAAAACAGAATGCGTTTCAATACTGACAAGTGCAGGGTGCTGCACTTGGGCAGTAGCAACCGGCAGCACACTTATAAGATGGGAAACTCCCTTCTTGAGAGCATGGAGGCAGAAAGGGATCTTAGAGTCATTATTGACTCCAAGATGAACATGGGCCGACAATGCAAGGTCACGGTCGGCAGGGCTAACCGGACCTTATCGTGCATCCACAGGTGCATCTCAAGTAGGGCCAAGGAGGTGATCCTCCCCCTCTACGTGACACTGGTCAGGCCACAACTGGAGTACTGTGTCCAGTTCTGGGCACCCCACTTCAAGAGGGATATAGACAACATTGAGAGGGTCCAGAGGAGGGCCACCCGCATGATCCGGGGACAGCAGGGCAGATCCTACAATGAGAGGCTACGGGACCTGAACCTGTTCAGCCTTCACAAGAGAAGGCTGAGGGGGGACCTGGTGACCGTCTATAAACTCACTAGGGGGGACCAGAAGGGTTTGGGGGAGACCTTGTTTCCCCTAGCGCCCCCCAGGATAACAAGGAATAATGGCCACAAGTTGTTGGAGAGTAGGTTTAGATTAGACATCCATAAGAACTACTTCACAGTAAGGGCGACTAGGATCTGAAACCAACTTCCAAGGGAAGTGGTGCTGGCTCCTACCCTGGGGTCTTTAAGAAGAGGCTTGATGCCTACCTGGCTGGGGTCACTTGAGCCCAGTTTTCCTCCTGCCCAGGGAGGGGGTCGGACTTAAAGATCTACAAGGTCCCTTCCGACCCTACTTCTATGATTCTATGAAAATCTAGGTTCATAGCCATCAGTGCTGTAACACTAATTGTTCAACTAGGATGGTTCAGATGATAGATACTGACAAGATGAAGATGAGTCCTGTGTCTGAATTTAGTGGGTTTCATTTCAATGTTTTTATCTTCACACAATAAAACCAGCATATCAGTAGTGACTGTGACTGTCGTTTTAGTTTGTTGGTATCCAAAATATCTGCAACTTTGCAGATACACGTTGTTTACTATCTATGCTGAAATATGAAACAAAGAAAAACCATCATTTCAAAGCAAATTCAAACATTACCACAGTGTACCCAAAGAAGTACCTTCCACACATTCCATTGTTTCTCCCTACCCATTTCAACCTTTACCTAAAAACCAGAATATATACACACATTTTAAATATAAGCCATGACCCACATACCATCTTTCCAGTTCACCTAGCTATTGCAGGCCAAATATAACCAAGGTCATCCTAATACACTGAATACTCTACTTCCCCCCACTTTAACTTACCCCAGGTAAAAAAAAAAAAAAAACCACAACACAACACATTTCATACTTCCCATATGCAGCCCATAAATAACGCTGTTACCTTATCTGCAATTTTATTGAGGCACAGAACAAACGTACTCCCATCCAGCCTCATTTTCATGACTTGAAATTCCACTATATCTTTTTCTACAAGTCATACAGCAGCCCTGTGTCCATGGGCTATTGCCAGCGTAGGCAGCCTGTACACCAACTTCCCCCAAACACTGAATGCCTTCATAGTGATCTATCAATAGGGAGTTAACTAAAACTAAACCATGCAACCTAGAATGCTTTCTATGCTTATATGCACCCTATGTCTGCACAGCAATCAACACCAATCAATGTATTGTGTCACTACTAGGGCCATACGAAGCTTCGGGTGCCGATTCAATTCAGAGGAAATTTGGCCCAATTCCGTGGCTGAATCTCCAAATCCAAATCAAATCAGGAGATCAATTAAAAGGTCTGAATCATTCAAAGATCTCCAAATTGATTCAGAAAAAATTCGGAGAGCTTCAGCGATTTGGGTAGTCCCTGCTGGCTGCAGCAGGGAGCTGGATCTGGACTCCATGTTGGTAAGTAGGGGGTGGGGAAGAAGAGACTCAAGGAGTGGGGAGGGGACCATGGGGGAAAACCCTTGCCAGGCCTCAACCCCTGCCTGCTCCTCTCACCCCCCCAAGCACCCCCTGGCCCCCTCCCATTCTCTCAGTCCCCCCATGGCTTCCCTGCCCAGCCCAGCTCCTGGTTGTTTAAAAAAAAGCCCCCACTCAGCGGGTGCTGCCAGGTGGGGGGCCAATCCCTGCTGCCTCTGCCATGAGCCTCCCCCCCAACTCCCGTCTGTTCTCCCATCCCCCATGGCTGCCCCACCTGGCCCAGCTCCCAGCCCTTAAAAAAAAAGCAAAACCAAAAACCCCGTACTCACCAGCTGCTGCAGCAGCCTTGGGGCTTTTAGGGGCTCATGGAAGAGCCCCCCATGCAGCGTGGGGCAGTAGGAAAGTTGCCCCCCCCCCGCCTGGCAGGAGCCAGTGAGTGGTGGCTTTTTTTTTCCCCAAAGAGCTGGGACCTGGGGCCAGACAGAGCAGCCATTGAGAGTGGGCGGGGCTTGTGTGATTTGGAGATTTGGCCAATTTGGCAGCAGCCAAATCTTCAAATCAGATTCATCTGAATCAATTCGGGACAGTAATTCCAATCACTGAATCAAATAACTGTCCCCCAAAATCGGCCAAATCCAAAATGAATACTAGCCACATCACATAGGCCTAGTCCTCTTCCTACCCTGAAAAAAAATCACAAATGAATAGGGCCAGTTTGTTACCCCCCAATCAAGCTGGAGTTTGGTGGGATTTCTTGCACAAGTAAGGGCTCAGAGAAACACAACAAACTCATAACTAATTTTGGAAAACAAAATACAAAATAAGCTATGGGTATTTTTAAAGATTACCTCAAATGCTCAAAAAGATTATTATAACTGCAGATGTAGAAGTAGATGTGGGATGTATGAAGTACATCCATATTTAACATCCAGTACTGAGAAGCATTTCCTGCTTGATTAGCAAGAATTGCAGAGTATCTCAGCTACTTAAGAGCAAAAGATGGGAGCCACAACCCAGGAACCTTGATATCATAAATTAACAAGAATGAATTATGAAAGAGTGAAACAGGACTATGGGAACCAAGAACTGACTGACAATTAGATGATCTGACTGAGGTTCACAGGGCACCTGGAAAGCTGCCAGGTGCTGGTTAAAATGTGATACACTTCGTTTGGAGCCAAGGTTGTGTGAGGTGTTACAGTGGCATGAGGTAATAATGTAAAGGTTAGTGAAACATTATACAAAGCAATGCAACTGAGGGCAAGAGCAAAAGACAGACAGATGCAGGCCAACTTGTACTTAGTCCTGAGTAAACTCAGACACATCTGCTTCTCTGGGCAGGGTTAAAGGCAGAAATGCATGTGACAAATCAGGCATAAGTCATGTGATAACTGGGTTTTGGCCTCTCACCTGCATCTCCTTTTTACCCTGTTATAATACATATTCTGAAAGAAAAAACCTTTTGCAAGCTTCTGGTATGTTCTCGTTAGTTTAGTGCATGTGGAATAGGCTGAGTTGGGCAAAACACGAAACCCCTGGTAATACAACTGTGAACAGAGAGAACTACATTATATAGACCTATGCATATGAAGACCAAATAGCTTGTTACCTCTGAAAACATTTGGTAAGTAGAACCTGAGCCATGTTTTGCTTGCCAATTTCTATAAAAATCTTCTGTTTTCATATCAGAAACACAAACACTCGTCATTAATATTAAGCTGAAAAGTATTTTGCAAGTTTACATCATATTTCACTGTGAAATTGCCCTATCTTCACAGAGAAATGTTTAATAAAAATGAAATATTAAGAGGGTTTTCAGCAAATGAAACCATTCATGAAAATGGGACATTGTTAAAATCTTTAATTTTTGAGGTGAGTTATTTGTTTTTAAATTACAATTTCTGCTCATGTTTCTTAACAATATGGGTACCTGTTTTGTACGCACTTACATACAGGTAAGTATCAGATTATAGTCTGGCAGCAAGAAATACCAGTATATTCCTATTAAAACAGTGGCACTGATCAACAATAAATACCAAAGGAAGTAGTATATTGCTGGGACTTTCAACAGGTGGCTAATAGTACAGGTAGCTCAGCAAAACTCAATCAGCAACTGACATTGTTAAAATCTGAATATGGAATTATTATGAATCTCAAATGGGGCACCATGGCAATAAAATATCTATAAAGCACTTTTTCTCAGTAAATAACGACTCTAAAAAGCTACTCAGCACAACAATGTGACAATATAGAACATTGGTTTTCTATTCATATTTTAAGTACAAGGCAAATTTTTCTGAAGCTACAAGATGTGCCATGATAACAAGTTGTGGAAGCACCAGAATCACAATTTTTGTATCCTCATCCAGGCTATAATTGCTCTTGTATGTAGCTAACCACACTTCCTTTCCTTTTTCATATCCTTGTGACTTGCAAGGTATTTAGCAGAAGTTGCAGATTCATCAGACTCTGACAAGCTATGCCATGTGCACTTCTGCTATGGCCTTAAACTTGCAACCACTGGGTGTCAACCATGAACTTCAGCACCCACACTAACCACACTGAACAGCAAATATAGTATCTGGCAAATAGAGAGCGTCTAAACTGCAAACCACTCTGCAACTGTGTCAATTCACAAAGATACCCTGCAAAATAATGATTTTGTCTGGTGTTCCAGCTGGTTCCCTGGAATTTGCTCAACAATGTCTAACTGGTGACATCCTGCCACACTGCAGTACTGAGGGTGCTGTGCAGTTTGGTGCGGAAGTGTTTTGCCTCAGAGCCATGCAATATCTCCCACTACAGCATGGCTGCACCTCCATTCCCCTCTCCCTGAGGGAGAGAACACTGCTCTGAGAAGAGACACCCCTTTAATGTGTGTTGTGTTATATTACCATACCAACCTGGAACCCTAGTCATGGACCAGGACCAGACTGTACTGCACTAAATGTGTACAACCGATAAACAAAAACATCCCCACCTGCTATAGGCATGTGGCATGAATCTCATAGATTTCATAGACATTAGGGGCTGGAAGAGACCTTGTAAGAGTGAGTCCAGCCCCCCTGCCAGAGGCAGGAATTCTGCAGGGATCAGATGATCTCAGCAAGATAAACATCCAAATGCCTTTTGAATGAGTTCAGAGTAGGTGCTTGTACCACCGCTGGGGGAGTCTGTTTCAGACCTTGGACACACAGACTGTAAAGAAATTTTTCCTTATATCAATTCTGAATTGGCCTTCCAGAAGTTTGTAGCCATTACACCTAGTTATCCTTTGGGGAGCCCTGGTAAACAACTGTTCTCCCAGATCCTAATACACCCCCTTATATACTTATAGGCAGCCAGCAAGTCCCCCCTGAGCTCTCTCTTTGCCAGTCTAAAGAGTCCCATGTCCCTCAGCCTCTCCTCATAAGGCTTGCTCTCTTGGCCTTTGATCATATGGGTAGCTCTCCTCTCGACTCTTGAGCTTATCCACATCCCTCCTGAAGTGAGGGGCCCAAAACTGGACACAGTACTCCAGCTGCAGCCTCACTAAGTAAAGCAGGAGGATGACTTCCCTGGTTTTGCTCGACATGCACCCGTGGATGTGTGCCCAAATTTGGTTTGCTCTGCCAGCTGCAGCATCGCATTGGGGGCTCATGTTCATCATGTGGTCAACCAAGACCCCCAAGTCCCTTTCAGTTGCAGTGCTAGCAAGCATAGCACCACCAATCCTATAGTATGATGCTGGCTTCCCCCAAGGTGCAGTACCCTGCATTTCTCTACGTTGAATGCCATCAGGTTTAGGTCTGCCTACTTTGCAAGCATGTCCAGATCCCCAGCCCGTGCTCCAGCGTGATCACCTTCCCCCATAGTTTAGTGTCATCCATGAACTTTGCCACTCCAAACCTGACACCCGAATCCAGGTCATTAATTAAGATATTGAAGAGTACCAGCCCAAGCACTGAGTCCTGGGTGACTTCACTGGTAACCTTGTGCCATGTTGATTTGTTCCCATCAACTACCTGGAGCCAGTTCCCCAGCCATCAGACTGTGAGATGGTTGAGGCCACAGTTCCCCAGCCTGGTCATGAGGACATCATGGAAGACCAAGTCAAAGACCTTCTTGAAGTCCAGATAAATGACATCAACCTCATCTCCCTTGTCCAGGCAATCCACCACCTAGTTATAGAAGCAGATGAGGTTGGTCAGGAAAGACCTTCTAGTAATAAGGTCTAGTAATAAAACTATGTTGGCTGGCATTCAGTAGGTTGCCTTCCATTAACCTGTTGCAGATGGATCCCTTGATAAATTTTCTCCAAATTTTTTCCAGAGATGAACATCAGACTGATAGGTCTATAATTCCCTAGATCTTCTTTCTTCCCTTTCTTGAAGATTGGGACCACATTGGCTCTTTTCTGATCTTCTGGTACATCACCCAGGCACTACGAGCTTTCAAATATCTTGGCCATAGGGCATGCTATGATGTCCGCCAGCTCTTTTAAGACTCTCGGGTATAATCCGTCTGGGCCCACAGACTTATCTGCACATATACAGACCCACACACACAGGTGTGTGTATACATATGCAAGGTTCAGCACCTCTGGATGACAAGAGGGTGACCAGGGTCATCATTCCACTGACTGCAATAATAACTCTGGGCATTCTGTATGCAGGGAATGAGACGGAGAAGGGAGAAAATGAGGCTTCTCAGTACCTCCTTCATCACAACATTGGTGCACCCAGTCAGCATAATTTAGTCCTCTGTCATTCCCATGAATGCCTTATGCAGTCGTAAGGTACAATACTGCCATTGCTCTCTTTGATAATACCATCCCTAGCATGTAGGCCCGCTAAAACCAATGGGATAGTGGGACAGTATACCAAGTAAGGTACTACCCCACATTAAATGAAGTGTTAAAATCAGCCACATAAATCAGGGCATGGAGGCATCAGAGACCTTTGGTAAATAATTGCATTCTGCACATATTTGAAGAGAATTAAAATGGATCAGATCTGAAGCCACATCAACTATGATCCAAATTCCTGGTTTCTTCCTCAGAAAGAGTTGTGCTGGTGCATAATATTTGGAACCTGACAAAGGAAGTGGGTAGCTTGCAGAGACCAAGCAAGTCATACACTTGGAGTTGGGTACCCACTGTACCAGGATGAAAAGCACAAACCTTTACAATGAGAATGTGCTCTAGGCTTCAGGTCAACTTTCCTGCAGTCTTGGTTTCATGGATTTACCTGTTCCACAATGAGCCCTCTTGACAGGCATTTGTAGCTTTAGTCACAATGTGCACAATGAATTCATTGCAGTGTGAATGAGTAAGATGTGTACCCATGCCAGGCGTAGGCAATGCCTGGCATGGGTGCCAGAGCATGGCACATAAAGGCCTTTTGCTTGGTATGTGTGCCTCGGGACAGACAGTGGGAAAGGGCTCAGGGCTGCACTGCCACAAGGAATGGGCCCCTTGCAGCTCCCCCGCTATCTGCCCCGGCACTCTAGCATCTTACAAGTTGAGGTTGTAAGTATTTTTGGTGCTCTGCCCAAAAACGTTGCCAACCACTGTATAGGCCATTTCAATGATTAGGTAAACAAGGACGGGGAATGCTTTCTATAAGCCAGTGCAGCAACAAGATAGGATCACTCTACCAAGACAGCACAGCATGCTAGACCCAAAATGACATAACGCTCTTTACCTTGTTGTCACATGCTACGTGAGAGAGGCAGGCAGGCATTGCACGCACATGGACACACACATGCACACAATCGTTTAATATAAACCATATAAGCCTTCCAGTTGTCAGATTTCCAGCTCTGACATAAGATCCTAAATGCTGTAACAACTGCAGTTACATGCAAATCTGACATCACTGATTTCCAAGGTATATTCTTTTCCTTTATTCCACAGTGCTCAATCATTACATCTCAGATTCAGCTTTTTCTCTCCTCCTTCCTGCAGAGAGGTGTTCCAGAAAGCCTTCTTTAAATACAAAGCCTTCTTAGCAACCTGACTGAACACTACTTCAGAAGAAGCTGCTCTCAGTTGGATCATTTGTACTTTTTGTGCTAACTTATTTTTTTAATTAAACATTTGAATTAATAAGTCAGGAAATGTGGTAACATTAACTGTGCTAAAGAAAATGTGTGCATAATTATTTAGAATCCTTTTCCTTTCTGGGAACAGAAAGTGACAAATTTCAAAGATACCTGACACTGAATTCTTGGGGCCAAATTCACTGGGGATGTAAGATAGACTTCCCTGACCTTATAAAATCTTTAGGTTACATGGAGGGGGAAAAATCAGCCTAAGAGAAGCATGTTTTCCACTGCTACCATTGCTCAAACTTAGTAATGAACATTTCCTAGAAGTCCTGCAGTAGAAACTGTGCTGAGAAGAGCTGAATTTGTACCTGGATGCCATGACTACTGCCCTGGCTGGCCTTCTGGTACAAAGGAAATAGCAGAAACTTTGTCCCATACATAGTAACCTCATCCATAGCCAAATTTCTCTAGCTCTGTGCTTTGCCAGTCAATGTAGCCCAATACGTTGCTTGGGGAAACCATTAGTACAAAAAAAGAAATGGCTACACTTAGGCCTCCATACTTTCCCTTCTACCATCAGGGGAAGCAGACAGGAAAGATAATAGCTCTGATAAGGAATGAGTTTCTCAGCCAAATTTGTGGCATAGCAAATGGCTTTACAAAGGCAACATCACTCAGGTAGCTATGGTGAAACTACCTTAAAATCATTATGGAACATCAGGAAGCTCACAAGAACGTGACTATGAACTGCTGCCTGTTCACTTAAGTCTTGTTCCATGTTCAATAATAGCAGAATCTATTTTGCAATTATCCGGGGTTGTCAAATTAATGAGAATTAAAAATTGAAGGGTACACAAACATGTGCCTTCCTGAAATTAGCGTACCCTTTGCTGCTTGTACTAACATGATCACCTCTTTCCATCATGCTGATGTCACAAGTACAGTTTCTATGGTGCTGGTCTTTAAGGAAGGGAATACATGATAGAAAGAAACAGCTTACTGGACAGTTATAGTTTCTAAATGTTAAATTCATATCAAAACAGGGCAGAACGGTCAAACAGCATCCACAGCAGCATTTGCAATCTCTTCTGCATGGCATGTGGCAAATGAAAGAGACCCTTCCCAGCAGTTTCCCTTCTGATTGAACTTTGAGATCAGTTTTTCCAACCCAAGTATAAACAGATAATAAAGATGGTGTGGTCTCTTCTTGGCCCTCGTGCAAGTTACTCAGGCAGCTCTTGTCTTCACCTGAGAAAGCCATGTCTTAAGAACAGATGCAAAAAAAGATGCAGGTTCCTAAAGACAGACCTAGACATCACGTCCACCTAGGTCGAATAATGAGATCCAGCCCCTCTCACCTTCACCCCCTCCCAAACCCTGCTCAGTAAAGGAATTCAAGCATGTTAGGTGCCTCCATATTTGACCTGTAAATCCCCAAGGTACCTGCAAGTTCTGTTTCCTCAGATGGCCAGAACTATTCTGGGCTTGGATAGGCTCAGGCCAGAATGGGATCTGGAATTCAGATGAAGTGGCACCTAATTCTTTGGAGCCCCTCCTAAAATGCAGATATGTCTGCTTTCCTTTGCAAGGAGTGAAGTGGTGCCACCAACCTGCTATGCAATAAGTTAGTAATTAGAGCACTCACCCAGGAAGTGATGTTACTTCCCTGACTGCATCACCCAGTTGTACCTTTTTCAGGTATACCCCTCTTCTCAAAGCTATACCACTGTGTAAAAAGGAATGCAAGATTGCCTGGGGCCAGAAGGATCATGATTACTCTACTGCTGGGGCACTCACCTGAGGGGGAAGGAGTATTGTGTCCTGGTAACTACTTCAAAGGCAATGCCTGCATTTTACATTATACAGCCATTATGCACATGCACACAAACACATGCACACACGCACACACACGGAAAGGAATCTAAATTTATTCTGATGCCTCCTATTAAAAATGCCACAATGCTCAGATTCACTGGTTTTACCAGTTCTGCTTCAAGCTATATATGTAAATAAGACACAATCCGTCTGAAGTCAAACCATTCCATAATCAGTCTAAGTGAGATGAGAACCAGGACCATGCTTACTTTTTCCATGCATATGTTTTGACTTATGACAGACAACTTTCAATACCCTGTGACACTATCACTTTAAGGTATGCCTTGAGAATGTAAGTAGAGAGATACTGTCCAGTAGGATCCTCTTACTTTGCACAGCTTGAGGCAAAGCAGAACAGAGCGTATCAGTTATGCAACTGATTAACACACAAGCTTAAAAGAATGACATTATTGCACTGGGATTTTTTTAATTTTTTTTTATTTGTTTTTTTATGAATGGCTTTAATCACAGGCATTGTACAAAATACTGAAGCCCAGAGTTTTAAAATTAAGCAAGAACCTCCATGTTTAGGAACCTAAATAAAAATCATCGGTTTTTCAAAAGTGTGGAGGCCTACAAAACTCCCCAAGTTGAATTCCCAAGAGTTCCAATCTCTGCTTTAGCGGGCATGTCTACACATACAATCAATATGCATGAATAAACTCCAGAGAGCACCATTTGAATATGTGCTTGGGAGCAAATAACTCTGGAGTATATTGCTCTAGAGTTTATTTGTGCACAGCACATTGAGCCTGGTTGGAGCAGCCCTGGGCTACTGCCAGCCAGGACTCCTCCAATTGGGCTCAAAGTGCTGTGGAGGGGCTGGCTAGGGCACAAGGGTGCTTCAATGCAGGGTTAGCCAGCCCCCTACATTGAAACACTCTCATGCCCCAGCCAGCCAGACAGTGTCTACACATGCACTGCTGCACACAAAAAAACTAGCTAATATTTACAAGTACTAGCCTGCTCCAGAGTTTGTTTGTTTTGTGCACCCTGATAGGGGTGCACATGTAGACACAGGGACATTTACTATGGCAGCTCTGCAGTAAATATCTGCACGCCAACTGAGAAAAGAACGGAGCCTTAGGGACCAGGCAGAAACCTGTAGTACTGATGAGTGCCAGCCAAGAACTAAGGCCACCTTGAAAATTTGGGCCCAAGACAAAAATAATATTAAAGGAGGCTTGACTCCTTCGTCAGCCAAAGGCAGAAAAACGGAATAAAAGAACACAAAGAGAAAGTCTTGCTTTCATATGCCTATTCAAACTTGTTAACTACAATCAATCAAAAGGCAATAAAAACAGACACCCAATGTTTTGTCAACTCATGAGTTAGCATCAACAAAATAACATTGCATGGAATACATCCCACAGCCTGGTCCCAATTAGGCACCTGAGCTGCTTAGCAAGTTGCCAGTTAGGTCAGTACTTTTTATCCTCTCTCCTGTATTTATCATGTATGTGTTCACTTATTTGCATGGTTTGGTGTTGAAGCTATGCTTGGAATCCCAGACCACCTAAACTGATAAGGCATAGGGAAGGGCTGGCTGCAAAGTAAATTGTATCTAGGGCTGTAAGGTAAGTTGTGCCAGTTTCTATTAGTTTGCTGAAATTTCTTTATTGAATTGACCACAGGTGTTTTACATAGACAGACATTCCTGTTCTTTACTCCCTGCTACATCATTTGCTCTAGTGAATGCCCAGTGAGGCTGGTGCTTACTGACACCCTGCAACATGCTACTTCAAGGTAATTTGACGTTTCCTTTTCAGATGTTGTGCTAAGCACTTGTAGAGAAAGTAAACAGAAGACTACTTCCCCCTTGATAAAACTTCACAGTGTTCATACAAAGTAGGTATTATCGTTCCTGATTTTAAATAGATGAACTGAACTTAAGCAAGCATCAAAAAGTTATTTAGCCACTGAACAAGACTCTGGAATTACAAACCAAAAATCTAGATTGCAACTGTTTATCACTGCCAGGCCCACAGTCCCAACTAAAGCTGAAAGGCTCCATTGCACAAAGCACAGTACAAACAGATAAGTAAAGATAGGCCTTGTTTGGGGATAGATCCGCAAAAGATATGTAGGCAACTGGCTTCTGTTAAGGTTCTTTACTCCCCCTGATTTCAAAGAGTATTCCTCATTTAAATAGGATCTAAAGGCCTAAATACTTCTGAGGCCCTACAGTCTAAATAAACAAGATGGACCTGGAATAAGGGAATAGCATCTTCCCCATTTTGCAAATGAGGAGCTAAGGCTCCCTCTACATATTACAGGTATCATACAATTAACTGGTTAATTGTGCAGTAACCTAGCTACAAGTGCAAAGTGCTTAGCACACAATATAAAGCTCCAACCAGCTATAAAGTTAGACCTCCAAAATGCATACTACCTTTACTGGTGCTTGCTATCAAGCTTTCATTCACACATGTACCAGGGTCTCCCCTGCAGCTGGGAGCCCCATCAGCTATGAGGGATTCTCAGCCCCAGAAGCTGCAGACTCCAGATCCCTGCAGCTACCAGGGCCCAGAGTCCCCTGATGCCAGTAACATGCCTCCTGGTGCTAGGACCCAGCAGCAGCAGGGCACAGCTTCCATCTCCCAGCCCCAGAGGTACATGAACCCCCAGGACAGGAAGATCACCACTGCGGCAATCTCCCCTGCTTGGGGGTAAGGTGGAGGGGAGGAAAACCCTTGAGGCAGGGAGATGACTGCTGCAGCAATCTCCCCTTCCCAGGGGGTTTCATACATCCTCCCAGGCAGGGAGGTCACCACAGTGGCAGTCGCCCAGCTGTAGGGATATGTAGGGTGCCCCCTTGGCTAGAAGCCCCTCAGCTGAAGGGGCTCCCAGCCATAAGAGCTTGCTTCTTGCCAGTGCAAGGGGAGCCTGGGATCAGACTCTCCCTGCACTGGCAATAAGGTACAATGGGATCTGATGCATGATCATACAATTACACTTGAATCGCACATTAGCTCCCATTGTGCCTTTATCTGCACGTGCAGAGGGGGGCCTAAGGCACAGAGAAAAGAATCAGATTTTCAAGAGTCATCAGCACTGGCCTAATTCTGCTCCCATTTAAGTCCAGGGTAAACCTCCTTTAGATATTAATGAGAGCAAAGTTCAACCAATTCATAGCACTTCTGAAAATCCTTCACTAAGTGACTAAGTCTTACGGGGTGTCTGCAGCAGAACAAAGAATTAAACCCAGATTTCATGAATCCCAGTCTAGTACTTTAATCACAAGACCTTCCTTCTAGTTCCCTTCATGAATTATGAGGGAGTATGCTTCTTCCACTTAGCCCTTTCTTTTATTCATGTCTCCATCTCTGCCTGCTCTTTAAAAAAACAAAAACAAAAAAACCCCAAAACTTATTTTGGTAAAAAAGGGTAACACCTAGTAGAGTAGCACAAGCTAATTTTGTATCGCAGTAAAAACACCTGGTTTTCCAACCTCTGTTGACAACAAGATGAATTAATCTGGCAAGGCAGAAATAGAAATTTAGAGGCTGGTGAAGGAAAAAATGAACTCCAGCAATACTTAAAGTGTCACTTCCTAGTTAGTGTCATTTCCACTCTCAGTAATTGCAAAGTCATTTGGATTTTCCAACATTTCCAAGAATTCTTGAAAAGGCTGTGCGTAAACAGTGGTCTCTTGTGTCAATCTGACCATCAAGCCTGTTTGTTCAACCCAGGTATTGAAGTTTTCCATTTAAAAACAGACTTGAAAAGGCAACAAATAAAATTCACAGAAAGCTAATGTTCTTAGTGAAAGTCTTCTGTGCAAGGAAATCACCATTGCAGATCTCCTACCAAAAGAAAGAGCACCACCTACACGTTCAGTTTAACTGATCCATGGGTCCTCCACTTACATAAATATAAGAGAATTGCTGTAGCTCATCATGGTGGATTGAACAGAGACAAGACAGTCATTAACATTTCCCCAGATTGATCCAAGTTCAATTTTACAACAATCTATTCCTGAATCAGTGCTGGGGAAGCAGCTGAACATATTAAACATTACCTTTACATATCACTATAACTCATTCAGCTGTGCAAACACCACAAGGATTTAGTGGAGTCAGAGACCATTTACTGATATAAACAAACTTCTTCAATAGGATTTATGTCTGTCATACACACTTGTTTGATATCAGTAATAGAAGGTATTTATAGTAGCTGAGGTGTGTTCAGATACAAGCAGTTCATTATAGATTTTATGAAAATATTAATAATTGCAACTCTGTGATACTGTTATTTCTTTACAGAATTTATTCCAAATGCAATTCCACATTTTATTCTAGAGGTAACTTTATAAATAAATATTGTGTAACCACTATTAATACCTGGCTGTATATCATTTCATGACAACATAGAGGCATGATGAACAGCAAAGAATGGGGGTGCATTTCTTCATGTGCAGTATATTCTGTTAATTAGAGTAGCTATGTTGTTAAATATAGTTGACTTCTTTGGATACTTTCATGATTTGACTTAATGCCTAGTGCTAATGGTTCTCAGCCTTTTTCCTTATCATGGCCCCATGTTATGCCAGAAAACAAATCTAGCAGCCCCATTTCCCAGAACTTATTTTCAACTAGCCACAGAAGAGAGGAGGTGGTTGCAAACTCCCTGAAACCTGTCCATGACTCATCTGGAGTTCACTGCCCCAGAAGCTGAAACCCCACATGCTTGTCATACTACAGTTTCCCCAAAGATTAGGGAGCTGGAAAATCTGGAGCAGTGCTGAACAAGTTATCAAAATACAGAATGCTGTGAAGGTCAGAGGTATCACTGCAAAAGCTCTAGCACTATATCTTCGTAAAAGTCTCATGATAAGCCTGGATTGATAAGAGAAAGTGCACATAACTGATCTGACCTCTTGGACAAAGGTTGCAAAAAGCACATGAAGTACTCACTGCAAAAGTTTGCTTCCTCCAGGGCTGAATCTGACCCAGGGCTGGATTAATGCATAGGCAACCTAGGCACATGCCTAGGGCCCTGAGCTGCAGGGGGCCCCCATTCTTCCCTCCATGGCATCCATCTCCCTTCCCCACTGCCACCCTCGCCACCATAGTGGCCACTTCCTAGAATCGGCTCCAAGCCCTGCTTCCCGCAGGCGGCAGCACCAGGCTGAGGTCCACGAGTTTGTTTGTCTAGGGCTCACTAAAGGGTTAATTTGTCCCAGTCTGACCCTGGATGCGGCTGTTAGTTCCACCAATACAGGACTTTCACCTTGATAAACATCTTTTGGCCATCCACAACCTTTTTTCCTCCTGTAGTCCCATTTCTGTCCTTTCAATACATAAATCACACTAGCCTTTTGCATTAATTTTATTCAATAAAACATTTATTTTAGCAAATAGGATTTCACCCTATTTTTTTTTAACCTTGTCCTCCCCTCTATCTACACCTGAATCATCATAACCATATCTTTCAGCAGCACCGCCGTAGATATCTGAAGCAACTGAGTCTAAGCATCTTTGAAAATAGGACCACTTTTATTTTGGGGTTTAAATACAGATTTAGGAGCTTAACTTTGGGTATCCAAATTTAGAAGTTGTCATTTAGAAAACTTACAGCACAAGTAGGGAGCCAGATGTGTCAGGAGAGACTGCAGGTGTAGCACATGGGCTGTCTGGGATACTTCTCTAATGCCATCTCCTTTGCTACACCAAATGGAAACTCAGGCCAACAGGAAATCTGGTCCTATAGCTTTCACATGAATATCCCTGTTGTAAAATCAATAGGCTAATATTTTAATTTTAATGAGATTTTTTTGGCCAAATCAAATTTTGCTTTAAGTTACACTTCAATAAAGTGAATGGATAAAGTCAACAAGAATAAAAAATAGGAACATGCATGTAACAGGGGGGCCTTCTCAGGGCCAATTTCCCTGTGGCCCACCCACCTGTTTCTCGGCTAACCACCCGCCATGCCTTGCTGTTAATTAATTAATTGATGTTAAGAAAGTGGGAGGCTGCCCATTTTTTGCCCCGATGCCAGGGGTCACTATCTGCAGCTCCGTTCCTCCCTACACCGCAGCCCAAGCCTTGCAGATGACATCCAGATGTTATCAATATCACCAGCCCTACACTGGGCCCCAGAATCCTACTAGTTGAACCCCCCTTAGATCCCTCCATTCAGGCAGCCTATTCTGCCTTCATTCCCAGCTGCATAGCTCCCTAAGCTGCTTCCCCCTTATGGGTGTAGTCCCCCGGGACCTTCATCTCTACTGGCCCTGGTCCACCTCCAGGCCAGTTGAAACCCTAGGCCCTCAGCTCTTGGGCATTTCTCGTGGTGGGCCCCTAGCCCTTTGAGCCTTCCGGTCCTGGCCCCAGCATGGACCAGTCAGGGGATGTTCAGACAGGTTCTTGTGTCTATGGCCTCACACTCTCTTTGGGGTCCACCTTCCAGACCCTACAAGGGGGTAACCCACCCGGTTGTGGGAGCTGGGTTTAAGATGCCCTGACCCACCTTTCACCAGGGTGGTAACTAGCCTGGCATTTCCTGGGGGGCTCCCACACCACCGAGAGCCCCACTCCTGGCAGGGTGCAGTTTTAGGTTGTGCTCAGGACCAAGGAGCCTCCTGACCATCCCCTACAGCTCCTCCCTTATCTCCAGATGATACCTGCAGCCAGACAATGTTGTTACCTGACCTCCCAGCAGCAAAATGCCCTGTTTATATGGGCAGCCCTGAATCTAAAATGGCTGCCCTAATCAGGCACCTGCCGGCTGCTGTCTTCTGGCCCTTAAAGTGGCCGGGACCAACAGTGCCCTGCCACAATGCATAATTTATCTTCTGGAACAAATAGGTAGTAAGGCTGACAGAATCAGGCTCACAGAATCTTCATTCAAAGATCTCAAAAGGCACCCCAAAATTTAAAAATTAAAATCTCACAGTATCCTGCTGCAATAGATATTAAGGCTGTGCGAAGCTTCGGTCTGTGATTCGATTCAGAGGAGATTCGGCCTGATTCAGTGGCTGAATCTCTGAATCTGAATTGAATCAGGAGACCCATTAATCTCTCTGAATCAAAATTGGAAGCCTCCGATTCAATTCTGAGAGATTCGATGTCTCAGCCGTAGACACAGCTTTATATGTTTTTTCTACGTACCTCGAGGTACCAGGCATGACTCATGAATGCTGAGATGGTGGGGCAGATGGAGCGTCCCATGGGAGCACAGGGGGGCCCCCCATGCACTCGGTGGCAGACCTGGAAGTGAACCAGAAGTACTTCCGGTCCACTTCCACGTCCACCGTGGAGCATGTGGGGGACCTCTCTTGCCCGCCAGCTCAGCAACTGATGCCTCCTGGGTCTGGGGCAGCACCCGGGGTCCCCCCACAGCTGACCATTGAGTCAGAAGATCATCTGCGTGCTCAGCAGCAGAATCAGAAGTGGACTGAAAATACTTCCAGTCCACGTCCGGGTCTACCACTGAGCATGCAGGGGACCCCCCCACCCCATGCTTCCGTGGGATGCTCCATCCACTCCACCATCTCAGCATTCACAAGCCATGCCTGGTACCTTGAAGTACATAGAAAAAACATAAAGTTGTGTCTATGGCCGAATCGCTGATTCTTTGAATCAGAATTGAATCTTCAGATTCGGCCAAGTCCAATCGGGACAGTGATCTTAATCAGCGAATTGAATCACTGTTCCCTGAATCAGGCCGAATCCAAATCCGAATCTAATATTGCCCACTTTGCACACCCCTAATAGATATGTCCTCTCCCACTGATTTAAACGTACTTAGCGGAAGAGAGAGATACAACTCAGTACAAGTAAAAGTAGTAGAATTCAGCCTCGTAGATAAAAGTACAATATGTGATAGTTAACAGTACATTGCGCTTCAAGTTCTCCATGGAAGTTGGGTGTGTTAAGGATGGTATTGTCCTGATTCTTTGACTTTCCTTCCTTTGAACTTGTAAAACAGTATTTTTTTTTACTAACACATCTTTGAGACTTCATTAATACAGGTCACTACAGGAGAATTTACTACAACTTGAAGTCACTGTACAGAAGTCAGGGAAGGAAATTCCTGTAGCCAAACCCTTGTCAAGGATGTATGAAATCAAGAAATTCTACCTCACTTACCCTTGAACACATAATCAAGGCAAACAAGTCAAATTTCATGACTATGGCTTGATGCCAGCAAGCAGCTTAGGGCTGCCACTATTATGAAGCAAAGGGCTGGAATGAGATGGGTGCCAAAAATGCCCTTTATACAAATTATCTGAAAAAGAACAAGTGCTTCATCTCATTCACATTCTTCTAATAGTTGAAAGATCAATGTTCCCTTTCTCTTGCAGCTGCTCGCTTTTATAGGCATTGCTCGTATTTGCCCTGTAGCTTGATAATCTGACCCAATGGAAAGCTGCTGCTAGGGAGCATCTGCCATCTAGAAGTCTAATTCATAATTAATTCCCCTGGAATTAAGTGCTAGTGCTTGAATCCTTCCAGAATGGCACCATGCAGGTGGAGAAGTACTCCACCTTTCGCCTGGTTAAAAATCCCTGCAGAGCTGCACTAAAGAATGTGACCAAATATCATGCTCACAAAAAGGAAGGATCAACAGCATGAATTGGAGTCACACAGACTGGGTGCAGATGCTGCCCACGTTTCATGCAGCACTATTACAGGGCTTCATTCTCCACCTGCCTGAAGCCTGGGCTGCTTCACTTCCAGTCACAGACTAACTGCTCAGGGTCCTGAGACCCACTGGTTACACTCCCTCTTGAGGACCTGCAGGACCCAGCATACCTTGCTCCAGTATCAGGGAGCTGCAAACTGATCCATTTTGTAAACAAATGCCGTAGTCTTGGGTGACACCTTTTAACTAAGCCCTTGGCAGACAATAATCTGAGCCTCAAAATGCAATTATAAGGTAGGAGGAGACCACAGACATATCCACCCCACCTCCAGACCGTGCTATGAAGCACTGCCATGACAAAAGGCATGCAGACACAACATGTTAGACCCGGAAACAGGTGTAACGTAACAACCTAAGACCAGCATGGGGCACATGCCAATAAACTCTCCGGTGTCTCTGGTGTGTTTACCGGCACGCACAAAGTACTATTCTAAAGCGACTCCATTACATTCACACGTCACAGAGACTGAGAATGTCATGCTTCACTGCAGCTTTCCCTTGTGCAGCTCGGAGGCAGTGTGGATATGACCAGAAAAAGCCTGATTCACCAGTAAGCCTTTCTGTACTAGCCAGCAGGAACAAAGCAGCCTTAATTTAGCTTGAGTAACCCACCAGAAATCTTTGGAGCTGCAGAGCAAATACACTAAACGAAAAGGTCTGAAAAAACCCAGAGGCATAATCAGTGGCAATGCGCGGGGGGTGCATGTGCACCCCCTGACAGCCAGCATTCCCGGGCGGGGGGGGGCAGGTGAGACCGCTGGTGCCCTCCCCGAGAGCACAGGCTGGGGAGTAGGGGCTCACCCAGAAGTGTCAGTGATGCTGCTGCCACTTGCGGGTTGGTAGGATCAGCCACAGGGGGATCCCCCCCCAGTCGGTGGGATCCCACCCCACAAATCAGGGGGATTGGTCATGAGGGACCCTCCCTGGTAGCTGACTGGCCCCTGGGGTGGGGCGGGGAAAGTGCCCCCACTGACTCAGGAGGCACCAGTCACCCATGGGCATAATCCATATAATTTACAGAGAAAAAATATATATTCACAAAAATCAAGGTCAGTTTGTAAATGATCTTGAAAAAGGACCCCCAGAAATTATATTGTCAAGGAATTGTTCAGTCCTTTCTAATCAGCATTCATCAGCTTTGCTTAGCAGCTTTGGAGGAGCAGATCTAAGTTGATCAACATAATGAATTCTTTGACTACTTCAAAAACCATCAATGTTAATAAAACTGGATTTTTTTTTTTTTGGCTGTACTCTGTATTCATAATTGAAACAATATGCCCTATTGATTATGCAAATTATTGTTTAATCAGTTAAACAAATATATAAGGCCTTATAAAACTCTAAGAAATTGCACCAGTTAAACAGCAAATTCTGCTCCATTGCAATCCTGTACTTCTTGCTGAAACATGTGGAAAGACCGGCTATAAAACACATGCACGCGGGCACGCAGCCCAGGCAGTCCGGTGATGGATGAGTTGGCAGAATGGTGAATCCATGCTGCATTAAGGGCATTTAACCCTGAATGTAACAACGGGACAAAACTTTCCAGGAAAAAGCAGGTTAATTTAGTTTTGAGAAAACCAAGGAGAAAATGAAACATTATTTCCAACTAGTAGCACTGCTTGGAAAATCCACCTTTGAGACAATCTGCCAAAGATGCACCTGAGTTAACTTCCTCTTGCCTTTGATGTTCTTCCTTTCTCACACAAGCTGCCACCTTAGTTGCAAGAAAACTAGTTAGAAAAGATGCTAGTTTCTCTTTTATCACAGACCAGTAAATGAAAGTTAAAAGCCAAGTGCTACATTTTCAAAACCACCTGCAAGCATATGTAAAAGACTCAGACTTAAAAGAAAAATATTACAGAACTACTTAACCAAAATGGGCAAAGTATCTATTGAAAAACCACAAGAATAAATTCCCCTCTCATGTGGGAAGATTATTCAGAGGCTCTGGCAGGTCTGCAAAATAACTTTAACAGAATTTTGTGGGGTTTATGACGAGTATCAAAGGAGGGCTCTGCTGTGTAAAAGGAGAGACAAAAGGTGAGTCAGCTGGGAAGCAAAGGTTTGCAGGATGTTATTAATTTGTAATGCTTATTTAAGGTTTGATTGTTAATATTTAATTTTGCATGCAAAACTTTTTTTAACAGAAACTGTGGCATGCTTAATTTGTGTTTAGGTTCATTTTCACGTTAAAAAAGAACCTTGAGGATGTATATTAATCTGTAAACTATATAAGATGATAAAGCATTGTTTTTCTTTCAAAAAACTTAAAATGAGTAATGGGTCAGATTTCATCTACATCAGGTTTGACTGCAAAGCACTTGTGTCTTACAAATACATGCCTGCATGTAGTTCTCAATAGATATTCTGCGTGATAGATCAGGCATGAGTGGGTTTACATGGGGCAGTTTTAATAATGCTGGCAGTCTGTCTGCAATAGGGCTCCCAAGATTGTTAACACTAGAAGCGACAAGCCAGCATTAGCAACAGCAGGATGCTATCTAGATACTAGCATAGGGCTTCTACTCTCACTTATGCATGTGTAATTCAGGAGTTAGAGTATAAAAGAAAAATCAGACCTAAAGAGGGCAGCAAGAGCTGAGATGAAGAGAAAAACCAATCAAGAAAGCAGAACTATTACATAAACCACAAGCCGTTTCACTCACAGTTCTATCCTGCAGTGTTAAAACTATCTAATAGGAGAAAGAACATCTAAATCTTTGTCATTTTTTCATCCATTTGAGACCAAAACAGGAATACAGTGAAAGGATTGTGACACCTGGTTGACTAATTCTGTTCTTAATGGCTAGAGCAAAGAAAGGGCCTGGGGTGTTGGCAACTGAGCGACTACAAAGCCGAATCGCTTCCTGATTACTTGCTTGGTATACCAACCAGAAGCTAGTAAAGCAAAGCTGGCTTCTGTCAGTATAAGTCTTTCTGGCACAAGACCCAAGTGGAAGTGGTAGAAAGAGATTGCAGCTTTCCTTCCACAGCTGTGTTAGGGTCGGCTTTGCTGATAAATTAGGGGACTACCATAACATAGGTATTTGCTATAAAAATTCAAGACTCCTGACTTCTAGAAGAAAACAAACCCACAGGGTTAGATTATAGGATTTAGCCACAAGCCCTGAATAAAGGGTTCCATAACACTTACCATTAGGGCTGTGCAAAATTTCACTGGTTCTTTCATTTCAACGCTGTTTTGACTTGTTTCGAGCTCGAAACAGTGAAATTGAAACAAAACAAAGGGCTTCGTAACAGCCTCGAAACGAAATGAGGGCAATTGAAACATTTTAAAGCTGAAGCTGGGCTTGCCTGCAGGGAAACAAAAAGTAAGGAGAGAAAGGGGGAAGAAGGGGAAGGACTGCTCTGATATTGACTGTGTAACTAGCCAGTGACTATCATCCTTCCCTGAGATCCCTTTCAATCCCGGTGCTCTGGGGGAGGGATGGAAAAACAGTATAAAAGGCAGCATTGTTTGAAATGGCTTGCTTTCTGCCTTGGGGTCTGCAGTTACTGAGCTATCTTCCAGCAGCTCAGGAGCGTTAGACAACGAAGGCTACGACTAGCATTGATTTGAATGATTTCCTACTTGCTAGCCTAGGAAGTGGGATTCCACAATACCTTTTAATTTCTTCTGGACCCTTTTATTTCATTACTATATTCATTGATTTATTCTTTTCAATTTTATAATTACATTGGATATTACACTATAGAATTTATATAGGAATGCAGATACATTTATATATTTATATAAAAACAAGACACTATGAATCACACCATGAAGCATGGTGGAAAGGCAGCTGGCAAGCCTTCAGAGAGGGGCAGAAGAGAGGGTAGAGGGTGAGGTGTAAATTCCCACCCCCACCACCACCAAACTGACATGCAGCCTCTTTCCTCCAACTAGAACAAATGAGGCTTCCACAGGCAACAAGGAGAAGGAAACAGTGCCACTGTCACTGCCTGTGCCTGAGACTGCATCCCCTCCAAGAGCACTAGCCGAACCCCCACCACCACCACCATGACAAGGAGCAGCAGCACCAGCATGACAGTCTCCTCCACCCCCGTTTCATTTCCCATGCTGAGCCTTCCAGTGTCAGAGGAAGAGCTGGAGCTAGAGCTGGATCTAAGTGTTCTAGGAAGGGAAATTCTGGGGAGGCAGGGGGAATCAGCTGAATTTGTGCTCCACACTCTTCAAGTTTCCCCTAGAGCCCCAGGTCTCCTTCCCCAGAAGGCACTTCAGAGGAGGTTGAGGTAGAGGTTAAGGAGGCAAGTGGCTCATCTGAGTCTGCTCCTCCTGTTGCTGTGCCTCTGCCTGCTAAGGAGGGGGAAGCTGCAGAATCCACACATGTACCCACACCCCAGAAGCAAGTGGGTAGTGTGGTCTGGGATCATGTTGAACTGGCAGATGATCCCACATATGCTGTTTGCACTGCCAAGCCAAAACCAGCTGGGGCATGGGAACAAGATACATGACCACCATGGGGATGCTGATGCATCTCTGCAGGCACCTCCCCCTTGCCCTTGCTGCTCCTCAGCTGGCACCAGCAGGAGTGTGCCCAAAGGGAAATCCCCCTCTCACTCCAAAGTCTCCATCCCCCCAAAAGAAGAGGCAGGCCACCCTGGAACAGTGGGGGAAAGGCAGACAGAAAGGGGGGTGCATTCCAAGGGCGAGCGAGATCACCCAGAGCATTGGGGAGCTACTTGCTGTCAATAGCCAGCCCTTCTCCTTAGTTGAGTGGCCAGGGTTCAGGTGGCTCATGGTGCTTATGGCCCCATCCTACCAAGTGTCAGCAGGATAGTGGTGCCCTCCCTGTATGATGCATGCAGAGAGTACTTGAGGGAGGAACTGCAGAAGGCAGGTCTGCAGGTGGCCTTACACTTCACCTCGGACATCTGGAGCAGCCGGGGTGGAGATCATGCCTACCTCTCCCTCAAAGAGCACTGGTGCAACCAGTCAGGTCACCAATGGGCTCTCCTTCAAGCCAAGGTGATGGATGAGTCCCACCAGTTGGAACCGGTTCAAAGCTATCTTATCTGGTTGAAAGCAGTTGCAACTGCTTCAAACTCAAACCGATTAGAACCAGTTCCAACTGGTTTGAACTGGTTCTGACTGGTTTTTGCTGTTTTGAACCAGTTCTGACCACTTTTCACAGCCGGGCCTATGAACTTCACTTCATCAGCCTCCTAGGTACAAAAACTCATGGACTCAATATATACGTTGGCATTCTGACACACTACAACCTGCTGGACATCTGACTCCCCAGGTACCTCTCCACTTTTACCTGCGCTTCTACATCCCCCTACCCCCCACCCCAGCCTGCCCCTCACCCCCTGACACCTTCATTTCTATTTTCAATTACTGGCTTTTTTGCCTGCATTGCATGGCAGCCCAGCCTATGGCTTCTTTACTATTCTTTCCATCCAGGAACACACACACACACACACCAACTGCAGGTGCTTCCTCAGCCTGACTAAGGGTTTTTCAGCCTGAAAGCTTGCTAAAATACATTTCTGCAACTATTCAGTTGGTCTGCTAAAACATACCAGATCAGATTGACCCAAAGGACCTTGTCTGCCAGTGCCATGTCCTCAAACCAATACCCCTAGCACCTGACCGGAAGGATGCAGGGCCCTGGCCACATCTAAGCCCCAGGGCTGGGCTGGCAGGGAGACTTCTTGGCAGATGCTGAAGAAGAAGCTCCTGCAGAGGAAAGAAAGGCTCTGTCACAGTTTAGCTGTCTAAGATGCTGCTGTGCTGCTCACTAAGTTATTACCTGTTGTCACTTAAAGTCCTGGACTGGACTCAGGCTGTAAGGGAGAGGAGGCCTCTTTGGAGCACCCTACCATGTCGTGTAGAGGCCCGAGCGCTAGTGAGGGTGCACCTTCACACACACAGTCACACAGTGAGGGTGCACCTTAACACACATGCTAGAGAAGAAGCTCCTGCAGGAGAGGAAAGAAAGGATCTGTCACAATTTGGCTGCCTGAGATGCTGCTGATGCTACTATGCTCCTGCTCACTAAGTTATTATTTTACCTGTCATTTAAAGTGGTAGACCAGGCTGAGGCTGTAGTGGAGGAGGCGGCCTCATTGGGGCACACTACTGTGTTGTTTAGAAGCCCCAGCATCAGTGAGGGCACACCTTAACACACACCTTAACACACACACACACACACACACACACACAGTCACCCATGTGATGACTTTTGCTTGTCAGCAGCTTGAAGTGCAGTTTCCCAGAAACCCCTGCAACTTGGAAACTCCTTGAAATTTGGAAAGCTTCATGGCCTCAGCAGGGGCTACTATCCCTGCAAGTTTCATCTGAATCAAGCAAGAAATGACAGTGTTATAGTGACAATGTTTTTGTGCTTCTCCGTTATAGCCTATGGGTGAAACGTTGAAACAGCGTCAAAACAGCAGAACAGTTTCGATAAAACAAAATGGAACAGTGGTTTCGAAATGAAATGAAACTCGAAACAAAACACTGTCCCATCAAAATGTCGAAACAGATGTCAAAACAGAACGGTGCTGTTTCGCACAGCCCTACTTACCATTCACTTGAAGGACTGGGGGTAATCTGACTAAGGAAGGCACATTTGCTCAGAGTATAGCTCCCTCTCAGTGAAACAGTTGGCACTGGTGATTAGACTGGCTCAGAACACTTATAGGGCATTTGACCTCTTCTGTACAAAGGAACAGATTTATAGTCCTACCTTCCTCCTTATCTTCCTCCCTTCGGGCAAGCAGAAGCAAGTAGTCACCTGGACACAGATTTAGGGTATACTACTTTTGAGCAGCCAGCTATGGCTGAAGACAGTAGAAATATCTCACAGGTATATTTATTGCCAGTCCAGTCTTTGTTTTAGTTTACTAAAAAAAAGCATGTAATAATTGTGTGTGCAAGAGTGAGAGAGACACAGAGTGCTGACTGTTTGCAATGATGCACAGCAGCCCTGCTCTTGGTTTGCCCTGTTGTAGACATATATGAGCCAAAATGTGGTACACAGGCCTGAACCCAACAGCTGAGCAAACTTCAAAACCATAATTTATTAAGAGAAAGGTCAGCAGGAAGTGCTTCCTCATCAATGCCAAGTGACAGATTCTCACTCCGAACGTTGTTAGTTTTACCCAGATGAACTGCACTACTTGGTCAGTTAAAGAAAAGCAGCTGGGGAAAGACAGAGGATGTGGTTACTGCTTGGGGGACAAAATGAAAACATTTCTGTTAAGTGTTGCCTTCAAAGCCTTTTCCAGTCTATGAAACTTCTCCTTTAAGTGGGTTGTGTACACAGCAATCTCTTATGACAGAAACTGCCACCTTTTCAAAAATTCTTTTTCCCCTCCTCAGTATTTCTCCAGCTCTTGCTGCTCCTTCCTTTTCCTGATGATTGCACATATCCTAACATTTGACTTATTTTTTTAACAGCCACTGCAGACTGAGCACAGGTTTGCACTGTGATATCTTCAATGGTCCCATGACATTTTTCCAAGAGGTAACATCTATTTTTCCAACATAAGTGTCCATGTACAGATTTTCAGTTTCTACTGGGAGACTCTTGATTCTTCTGGTAGAAACCAAAAGCATGCAGAGATTCATTTTTTTCTCTTGAAGCAAAACATTTTTTTCTTTCCTCTGCAAAACAACCAGGTAAAAATAACCCCCAGGAGAGTTTCTCCTGAGAGACTGAACATCTGCATACTTACCTGTGATCCCCAGAAGGAGTGAAGTCAAAGGAAAACATAAAAATGCTCAGTCTCCCAGAAGAGACTCGCCTAGGGATCTGTAAATGGTCCTCAGGAGAAGTAGAGCCAAGGAAAAGGCCCCTGTGCTTTCCAGAGACTGGGATCATCCTAGTCTGGAGAAGGTATGGTGGGTAACTGTTCCCACCAATTTTGCAGACTTGGAGGGGAAGAGAGGAGAGGAGCTGCTCTCTACTTGTTTCTTACACCAGAGTTTCCAGTGTGAGAAGTAGGCAAGGTGGTCCCCTGCCTACTTTCCTTTGAATCCCGCCCCCCCCCCGCCCCACTCAGCTGAGTAATGGAGGCAGCAACTTAAAGCCAAAGGGGCTAGGTTTATGGAGCCTTTCCCTGAGCCTAGCTCCTGGCCCAGATGGAGTCCCCTTGCCCTCCCTGCTCCCACCCTTCTTCCCCGCTGCTTAGATGACCAGCAAGGAAGGGGATTTAAAAGCTGGCTTTAAAAGCTGGGGAGCAAGGGGAAGGCAGCCAGGCTAAGAACCGGGTTTGTGGAGGCTGTCCCTGGGCCCAAGGAGGCCCTGGAAGGCAAGCGATGGTGAGCAGGTCCTCACACTGGAATCCCCATTGTGAAGTGGGCAGGGGGCTTTGCCCCACTGCTTCAGTCATGCAGAATGGGAGAACTGGAGCATCCCAAGCTTTACCCAGACTGGGATCATCCCAGTCTTCACAAGATGCAAGAAATGGGGGAGAGAGGGCAGTTGCAGACTAAATGTCTGTACTGCTCCCTCTTCTAGAAACATTTCAAGTGGTGTAAATTTTCCACTGCTGGAAAGTGAATGCCTGCACATGGCCTATGAATATTTCAAATTATACTTTCAAAATTGATTGCCTCTATTTTTAAGCAATGAATAGCATCTGAAACATTATTGTTTACTACCTTTTCTCCTGAATGCTACAAAAAACAGGGAATCTATGAATGCCTCTAGAGAATTTGCTGTTATTATTGATTTTCTATAGAAAGTACTCAGATACTATGGTAATAATATGAAACCAGATAACATGCGTAGGTCTTAGAGCATTGGGATGCATTTTTCTTGGCCTTCTGCAATAGTGAAAACTGACTAGACTGTATCTCTACAGGAGTCTGTAAGAATATGTAGAAGACTATTGTTACACTAAGACATAAGCTTAATACTTGCTGAGTTTATCTATTATTGTTCCCTCAACATTCAAAGGGTCTTGTGTGCTTCGAAAATATGTTATGTGCAGAACCTGTGTTTATCACATTGTATAAAATAGGGAAGAGACATCATCACTTTGATAGAAGTCATCATCAAACCTCCCTGAGAGAGAGAGGTTGTAGTTTGGGTGAAACATGGTGAGTATTCATCTCTGTTTAAGGTGATATGTCTTGATATTAATTGCAAAATAGCATAAAGGAAATTTCCTTGAATAATGTGTTACACATGGGGCAAAAAAGGGTTATGGGAAAATATTACCAAGAAAAATGCCACAAGAGATTTCAGAAAAATGATTTGCAGCTTATTATGGTTTCATCCAAAAGCTTTCAACCAGTTATGAATAAATATCCTCCCAGAGACTGGCCTAATAAATTAATTACCTTTTTCAAATGCTTTCAAATAGTTTTACTTAGAATATAGCTGCCAACAAACAGATTAAAGCATGCTCTTTTTTCAAAGTGGAGCAACATGTTTTTTTCATATTTAATTTGAAACCTGAAAGCCATTGCTTGGTTTCTACTTGCATCTGTCCATGTCTCTATATTTTGACTGAAGACAAAGATTTGTGTCATTGTACCCCTGGTCAAAGAACAGACAGACAAGTTAACTTTCCATCTTCACTAGGCTGACTGGACCTCCAAGCCTGTTACTATAGTAATAAATATCTCTTGCTGAAACAACAGTATGCTGAGCAATGCTTGGATGATGTGTCATCTTCAAGATGGTCTTTGCTAGTATTTCATGAACTAAGGCCCATGGAAGACCTGAGACAAAACATCTTTATTGGGTTGTCTGCATTATTTCATACTTTGAGAACCAAAGCAAGGAGTTAAGGTTGGCTGGTGAATTAAGTAGATGAAGGAGATCCATTCTTAAGAAGCTGTCTGCAGAATGGAAAAAGAATTAAGAAAACCATTGTTCTATACCCATCAAATGCAATCAAGAAGCTGGTTCCTCTACTGTGGAAACGGCAGTTTTCATTCAAAGCGAGATGGAGAACTTGTCCTATTTCATTGTACATGGGAGAGATCATGATCCATTTGACTCCATCTTCAGAAGAAAAAAGTTGGTCATCACCTCTTATTTCAAGTAAGATAAACACAGAGGAAGTGGGTTATACTTTAAACTGCTTGGGTAGGGGTGGCTAGGTGAAAGCAACTATCATAGGATCATAGGAAAATAGGGCCAGAAGGAACCTCACAAGGTCATCTAGTTCAGCCACCCGCTCAAGGCAGGATCATCCCTAACTAAACCATCCCAGCCACATGTCTATCCACCCTGCTCGTGAAAATCTCCACGGATGGAAATTTCATTATTTCATTAAGTAGGCTGTTTCAATTCTTGACCACCCGCATAATCAGAAAGATCTTCCTAATCTCCAACCTAAATTTCCTCTGCTGCAGTTTGAAGCCATTGCTCCAAGTTCTGTCCTCTACAGCCTCAAAAAAAAATCCACCTCCATCCTCTCTATAATAATTACCCTTCACGTATTTGAAGACTATTAACAAATCCCCACTCAGTTTTCTCTTCACCAGACTAAACCCTAGTTCTTTCAGTCATTCCTCTTAAGTCTTGTTTTCTAGTCCCATCCCCACCCCCTTTTTTTTTTATTTTGCTTTGCACTGGACTCTTCACAATTTGTCCACAGCCTTCTTGAAGTGTGGGTCCCAAAAACTGGACACAGTACTCCAGGTACCTCAGCAGGGCTCATATATTCCAAATATATATTTAATGGTTTCATTTAACCTGAAACAAAACAACTCAAAAGCTATTTGATTATATCGGGTCATAATGGAGTCATATCAAAATTTGGTCATGGATCCTGTGTAAATGATACATTCCCAAACTTATTTCAAATTACAACCTAAGAATGAAACAGGTGAGTACAGTAAATAATCATTAGCCATTTTATGGTATTTTTGTATCTATAGCAGGATTCATGTTTGAGTGGACAAACCCCAAACGATGTGAAATGTTTTGCAGTCTTTATGAACTGTTATTTAAATTACCAAGTTTCACAAAATTTTTGGATTTATGTCATTTACATCCATGATCATTATGTTGCTGAAGGGCAATTTCAAAAAAGATCTAGTTAAACACTTGTACTTTGTATTTGGGATGAAAGAGCCACCCCACCCACAATAAACTCTACTGCATGTATGTAGCATGTTTCCTACATAGTCTCTTTAGCCATATTTAGGCTTTGTTTTGTTTTGTTTTTTTAAATTGGGATATTTGACTGTTCATTCTTTTTCACACACCCCTATCCTCCCTTTTTTAACTGATTTTCTCACTTCTCTCCTCAGTCTGTGCTATGTGGAATGCAGATATTGGAAGGTTCAATGCTGAGTTGAGCTCTGAGGACACAAGGCCTGATTCAACACTGAACTACTCCAGTTTTTTCTTGGTGTAACCCCACTGATTGATTATTTTTATTTCGTTGCATCAGCAATGCACTCTGTGCTGTACAAGGCATAAGTAAAGACTGTCTGTACCCAAAGGATTGTACAGTCTAGTCCCTAATCCTCAATATATTCATTCTGTTTAACAAGACAAAGTAAATTTCTACCAGGCAGTGTGTTTCCATAACATTCCTCACACACTTGACATTTGAGAATTGATGGAAAAGATGGGCATGGATCCTCCCTATCCCACTAAACAAAAGAGACCTCTATAATCTCCCGTGGGAAATGGATTTGATTAATGCATTCAACAAAGGACCCAAGGAAAATGTTCTGTAGCAATACTAATTAATGCAGATAGGATTGCTATGACTTCACTGTACAAAGCACACACCAAAAAGGGTGTGTGAGGGTATTATCAAAGTCTCCATTCCTTTAGAGCAGAGCAAGCATGGATGCTCAATTTATCCTTATGTACTGAGCCTGGTTGGATGGCAATAGAGTCATGGGAAACACTGATAGTGCTACTGATGTAATGAAAACTCCCCAAGATGCACATTCCTCCTTACAGTGTTATAAAAAGGATATTCATCATTTCAATAGCACTGGATGATATGCCTATCCTCGGCATTTTCTTCCAATGTTTGAATATTGCCACTGCGTTGATTCAGCTGACACACAGACACCTACTCTGCTGGTAAATTGCCTGGCTGGAACATTCCATTCTCAGAAGCAAGTCAGTCACTGTGTTGAACCATGTAAGGGTTATAGGGTTGCCTACCTATCAGTAAAAGCATTTCCTATCTCTATCTCAGGGTTTCCTGTGCAACGTCAAGTGCCTTCTGTCAGATGCTGGTTACTGTGACAATTGCTATAATGGCTGAAAATGTAATGGGTCAACATATCTCCTAAAGTCGGTCTGTGCAGCTCTACTCTGCCCTGCAGTGTAGTTGTCAAGGTAAAATATTACCAGAGAGAGTTGCATCCTTTGCTTTCTAGGTCAGATTGGGCTACAGATTGGGCACCCACAGAGGGGAAGAGTAGGAGTAAGATACCCAGCCCAAGCACTTCCTGCCTCCATGGGCTTCCCTGACCTTATAACCCAGCATAAGGGTAAATGGCACTGCCTGGCTGGAAATTTTCCTCCACCCATAAGTAGTCAGTGGAAGGCTTGGCTCCTTCACAAAATACACTGGTTTCTGACAGCTTACAGTGTACTTGTCTCACAATTTCAAGCTTTTCTTCACAACCATAAGAGCTAAAACCATTTTTTTTAATGAAAACTGAGTTTCTGAAGTCATCATGTGACTTTACCAGCTGGAACTTGGAAAGAAATCAAATATCACAAGAACAAAAAAACTAGTCGTAACAAATTGGGATAAAAAAAGATGATGGGTCTACTTCTGCAAAGATCTTATACACTAAGAATTGCATCCTGCCATGAACTAAGTGTCTTCAAGTTCTAGTGCTATCAATGGGAATTGAGGGTGGTTGTGCTTTTCTGGGACCACATAAGCCACAAAGAATATGAGATTTAAGGGCAAGCTATCTTTAGGTGAGGGAATCTGGCTATGTAATAAAGAGATGTGATGAATCTATAACATGAGCATCACTGCAAAAGTACCATTTTCCTTCCTGTAACAGTCACATGAAATCACCTTCCTCTACCTTGAATTTTCTCATCCTTCCTAGAAACGCTCTACCCTCCCATCAGAACTTTCTATAAATACAGAAATGGAGATGAACCCAGAGACCCTCTCCTCATGAATATCACTTCATCTTTTGAAGAAGGAGCTCAGATATTACTATGACTGGCAGCAATAGGACACTGTGACAGGGGAGTCTCACGGCCGGTCCAATTATTGGCCCAGCCACCTGTTCAGAGCAGTCCACCCACCTGACTTTCCTGCCACACCTTTGCTGTAACTAAATAGTTGTTTCAAGGGGGGAGGCTGTCCATTAAATGCCCAATGCCAAAGGTGTAATACACGGCTCCATACCGTCCCTACACCGTGTGCCATGCCTCACAAATGGCATCACTGCATGGCTCCGGCCCCACACTGGGCCGCACTATATTCCCATCTGATGTTTGGACCCCAACCTGGATCCCTCCTGCTCAGGCGGCCTAACCTCTGTCATCAACCTGGGCTGCAAAATGCTCTAGATCCCTTCCCCTCTCAGCAGTGGCCCCCTCCAGGACCTTTGGTCTCACAGGCCCTGGCTTCTGGCCATCCCTCATAGTGGGCGTTCTTACCCCTTGACCCTCCTGGTCCTGGCCCCAGCATGGGCCAGCCAAGGTTCTCTGGCTAGGTTTTTGAGCATCAAGCCCTCTCTGCCTTACAGATCTGCCTTCTCAGGCCCCACCCAAACACTGTCCCCACTCTCTAAGCTTGTGGGCCATATAGTTATTCTCTGGACCCCTCCTGGGCCAGCTGTTCTGCCCTACTGGGCCTCTACTCCACCCCCTCACCAGGGTTCCTGGGCCATATGCCCCTTAGGCCTCAGGTCTCCGAAGACATGCCTGGACCCCTAGCCTGTCCCCACTCTGGGGTTACTCACCAAGTCGTCCCATACTCACCTTTCACCAGGGAGGTACAGGTGTGGCATTTCCTGGAGACTGCCCCACCACAGGCAGCCCCACCCCACCATCCAACCCCAGAAGGGTGCAGTTTCAGGTCATGACCCAGGACCAGGAACCTCCTCCATCCCCATAGTTCCTACCCTTGATCTCCAGGTGTTCTGGGAGCAGCAGCTCTCCAGCCAGGGGATGTTCATCCTTCAGCTCCCTGCAGCAACTGCCAGCTCTGCTCCTCAGGGCCTGGTCTTATACCCATGGTGCCTTCTTGGGGTCATATGACCACCTAATTAGGCCTAACCGCACCTGCTGGCTGCTCCACAGCCTCCTCAAGCCTCTTAAAAGGGCAGGTACAACCTGTGCTCTATCACAGACATCCTATAGAGAACAGAGACATTTCCATGCAGCGATGCTTAGCACCTTTCAGGATGGATCTTAAATTAGAAAACAAATGCTAAACAAGACAGAACATGCACAGAGGAAGGGAGATAGAGCTCATTTACTTCACAGTGATGAAGTTCTAGTGGGTCATTCAAGGAACATGGACCAGTGTGGAAGAAAGAACAGGGCTGTTACAAATAGGAGTACAACTTACACAATGCCAGGCCAGTTATTATGTACTAGAAAACTGAGGACACAGAACTTTTATAGCATGCAGTCCAGTTTAATAGGCAATATATCACCCATGTAATCAAGCCCAGAGACATGAGAATAACAGCACAGTAGCCAAAAGGGAAAGCGATGCAATAAACTCAGACAAAGTTTATGGAGCTAGTAGTATCTTGTCTATGTCACTGCAGTGCTGGGTGCTGACATGGTTGAGACTGAATACACCCTCAACCATACCCGACTCACCTAAATCCACAGACACTCCTGAAACCTGCCAGCATGTGACCCCAGACTCTTTCTATCTGCAGGATGAGGGAGCCCAAATGAAGATAAAAAGAAAATCTGATGTCCAAAGCCAGGAATAAGCAATTGCTATCCTGCTTGGTCTTTACAGAAGCTGTTCCATAGTTTCTGTGAGGCTCATTATACATGCAAGAACTATTTTTGCCAAATTAAAATCAATAGCTCTCTAAAAGAAAACGTGATGGATGTTATTAAAAGTTATTGTTTCAGACAGGGTCATAGCAAAGGCTTCTTTGGATTACACAGAAATGAAACACAGCAGATGGCCAGTACCAAATGAATGTTAGTGGGTACCTCTAAGGAGAAGACAATAACAATGGACATAGTATGTCACAAGCAATATCACATCTGCAGAAGAATTAACCAGACATAGATTCCTTCTCAGAAGAGAATTCATGTGACTGTGATTCTATGAATAAGGAAACCTGTACCAGTCATTTCTCTCCTTTAAAAAGAAGTCTTTGCAGAATACAGTGGAAACACAATGGAGAAGGTGAAGCCTGTATTACCCATGGCTGTGCCTGCACTGTCCATAAGCACAGGAATTTGGTCTCCATGGTCAATTTAAGGCTCTCCATGAACACTAAATGTCACATGCTAAAGACAAATTTTGTAAATGTTATATGAAATAGATCTCACACAAATTGGCCTCTATCTGCTCATCTTGGAGTTTAAGTCACCTCTCCTCTCCCAGTACATGTTACTTCAATCAACATTACTTAAAATTGTTGCATTACTGAAAGTAATCTTAGCTGAAGATTACAAAGTACAGCAATGCTCATCATACCAGATTTGTATACACTGTGTAAATATTAAACATAAAACAATACACCTGAAACAAAACTACTTTTGGAGCAGGTGGGACAATGACTACAGTTGTCATTAAACCAGTTAAGTGTAATTAACTGCCTTTATCTGGTGACAACTGGATTCAGTCAATGTGAAAAAAACTGACAGCTGCTGGTTCTACCAACTACACTGTGTTACGTACTGATTTGCTGCTTCAAACTGATAGACAGTGGGAGAGATGAAGGCCAGGTCTACATTAGAAAAAACTGACAGTACAGGAATGTCAGTTAGGGAAAGTGATTTAGCATGAACTTTATATACCTGCAAAAGCCTTCATGTAGATGCAGCTATACTGGCATAAAAGTGCTTGTGCTGGTATAGCATATTTTATTTGAGGGTCTGGTATAAACTACGTATCAGTATAAGCTCAATTTACACCAAACAAATTTGTTGGCATAGCTATAGAAGCAACCCATTGAAGACCTAGCCAAAGAAGAACAAGCATCTTTTTCAGCAGCTCCATGAGCTTTGATAGGCCAAATTCTGAAGTACTAGCTAATATCACTCTCTTGACTTCAGTAGAGCTGTGACAAGTTACACCAACTCAGATGTTAAATTCTGCAAACCTATAAAAGCAAAAAACAAAAGACAAAGGTGGTTTAAGGTTACTTGTTAGGTACTAGAGTAACTAAGTTTCCTCATAGACAACAGCTGCTATGAATTTTTATATGAATGCAAAATTAATAACCTTAAAATTTACAAATGTGATATGCCATTCATGTTCTGTACTACAGGCTCCATAGTGTCAAAAGGTCTTCATTCATCTTTTCCTCTTTCATATAAGAGAGACGTGTCATGCACCATAAACAGAGAGGGTCACATTCACAAGGAAAACCACCACGAGGCAAAATGGTGTAGAGAACAGAACGTGCAACTCAGATTGGGAGCATGCACATCCCGATCCCAGTCCAGCAACAGATGACCTAGCCCTACAAACATATATGCCTGCACTTAACTTTTTCTGCTTATTTAGCCCTACTGACTTCCATCTGCATAAAATTATGCATTTAATAGTCCTTGCAGGACTATTGTTTTTGTATCTTTGGGCAAGTCACTTCAGCTTTCTGTCTCAGTGTCCTCATCTCTACATTAAAGGCAGGGATAATAGTATTTACTGCTAAAATGTGAGGATTAGCGAGTTATGGCTTCTCAAGTGCTTTGAAGATGCAGTTAAGAAGAAAAAGCTAATTACAATCCAAATACTTCAATGGTTGTGCCCCTAGAAAAAAAAAGAGGAGAAAACTGTACCCTTCAGCTACTGGGGGCATGTACATAGTACCCAAGTACCACACTAAAAAACCCTGCTAGGAAGCATACCCAGCACTACATCCTGAGATGCCTGTAAGGTAGTGGTCTTAGTGTGGCATAGGATGCACACCAAGAACCTCACTCTTACAAAATGCTTCCTACACTTTGATAGTGCAAATATGCCTTACAGCTGCAAATGGTTTGGTTTCTCAACCATAAAAAAATCTGTTTAGGATTGATCTGTTCTGGCTTTTTCACATGCCTAGCATTTTTCCTACTAAATATTCTACTTCAAAGGATGGGTGCAACAGATGCATCTAAAACATATCTTTGCACTGATAGCTAAGGACTTCTACAGTCAGGGCATGCAGGATGGGGTGCAGAGTGAGCTGCATCTGGACACTTGGCTGATTTTAACCAAATTTCTCTGGATAATCACACTCCAAAGCCAAAGCTCCATTAGAAGCCCGTAGCATGTGCTCAGCTCTGCATCCATCAACTGTGCTGCTAGTGAAGAATGACAGAAGCATGATCTCACCTTCCCTCTTGCTTCAGACTACCAAAAAAAAAAAATCAAGGCTTGAAAGTTATAGCTGCACAGGTCAGAGTCTTCTTATACCATTCCCTTTGCACACCCTTTCCCAGGACTAGCTACAATCAGGTCTGACATACAGTAAAAGAAATCTTGTAATTACAAATATCAGCATGATGGGAGGGGATGAAGGGAGAAATAAAATCCCAAATGAGGCATTTGAAGTGTGCTCAGAACCCCACAAAACATGTTTTGACTCATGAGAAAAAACATTTTTTTCTTCTACCCACCTGTACAAAACCCACCTTTAAGCATACAAATGGGGAAATTGCATGTCTCTACATTCAATCTGCAAGTATAAATGTCCACTGGCTAACACTGAAGGCTCTGCAGGCTCTGCATGGCAAACACAAAGAAGGCTCTCTGAATATTTAGTCCTTCCTTTATAATCCACATTCTGTTAAAAATGCTGCTATATTCCAATACATGCACACATTAGAGAAGAAACAAGACATCGCTTGAACTGATACTCATCTGGGAATTATGAATGATTTGGAAAAGTTACTAGAACCTAGGATCATCTTTTTAGATGAGAGAGTTTTTTAGTTTCATCCCAGATCTAGCCCCAACTTCTGAGGCCAAGAGATAGAAATATCATCCATTAATGGTAACCAATAAGAATGAAAACTATCTTACAGATTTTCATAGGCTACACTTTAGATATTATAGAAAGAGACACATATCTGAGGAAAAAGAAATGCAGCTATCCAATTAGTGCAATAGAGTCAAGTACAGTAACTATGGGTATGATGAAAACACTGAGGATGAAATGGACACTTGAATAGTATAGAGCAGGGGTGTCTACTCCCCAGCTGCTATGTCATCTGGCCCAAGCTCAAAAATTTGGAAGTGGGAGAGCAGTACCACCATTCCCCTGCTGCCAGATTTCCAGACCCATGGGGAACCCCATGGGCTAAACAGCATGGCCCTGCACACTGGATTGGGCACAAAGGGCCTGAACCCATTTCCATTTCTAATCCAGCAGGGCTGGGCAGAGTAAGTGTGGGGCTCCGAGACCCAATCCCAGGACAAGGCCCAGTCTTGATACGCAGAGGCAGCACAGGGCCCAATCCTGATGCACAGTGGCTCTCAGGTTCTGATTCTGGCAAACGGGGACCAGCTGAAGCTGCATAGGGGCCAATCCTGGTACATGAGGCCTGATCCAGCCTATAGACCAGCCACACACCACTTATGTGGCCCATGGTATGGAACACACTCTTGGTTACTTCTTTCTGATGTACATAGGGGAGTTTGGGCATGAGTTTAGCTCCTGTTCCTTTGTGCATGTCATTTAGACAAAACAACAACTTATTGGCCACTGAAGACAAAATGTTTAGCTCTCAAACATTTTTCTACTTGAAAGTTCATGATAGGGCTGCTTGGTTTGTTTAAATGATGAACACCTCTGCCCCTCTGTTACATGGTGATTAGGTTACATTTATTTGGTATGCTTAAACAGTACATGGGTCAGGAATAACAAAAGATATGAGAAAAGAACTGGAATATAAGGTATTTATCTAGTACTATGTTCATTTTACTCTATTTTCAAAGTATCCAAAAATGTTAATTAGTTTAGTCAAGGTCGTATGTTATCCAAACTGAAGACACACAGTCCTTTCCATTTTGCCTGATACAGGTCTCTTCCTATAGAACTATAAAAGAAAATGAATTCCTGGTTTGCTGGGTTTTTAGATCTACCTGTATTCTTAACGGATAGGGGGCCGAAAGAGAACTTTGAAAAGGTTCATGCTGAACCACAATGTCACTAGTCAAACATTACTAGCTCAATTAATTTGTAATATGTTCCTGCGTTTTTTGGTATTAAAATGAATAAACATTAGTGTGGTATAATAGTAGCTAACCTCATTAACTCTAAGGCTAAGTATAGATAGTTAAAAAGCTCGAGGCTGAATGTATTCAATCTTTGCAGGTTAACTGGCATAGATTGACCTGATTAGCAAAAGAACAGACATTCCACTTTTGATTCTGAAAATGAAGCCACATGCCTACAGTGGCCCAAACCAGAAGCCGGGGGGCAGGGTGTGGGCGCTAGAGAATGTCTCCCTGCTTACTTGGAGCAGACAGCTTGGGCCAAGACTAGCCTGCCCAATCTGCAAGGGGGGCTTTGCGGAGGAGGTGCAAAGCATCCTGGGATGCTGGGGGGGACTGCGAGTTAAATTTCAATCCAGAGAGGATCTGGGACAAAAGTTCAATAAACCAATTTGACTTAAATCAGTTAAATCTGATACTACATCCATCCAGGTTTATCTTAAACCAGTTTTGGCCGTTTGAAAGTAGTTTATGTGCACTGAACATCTTTTGTATTACAGATTTGAATCATTTTCCGATCACTTTTACTAGTTTATGTATCTCTGTCCCTAGCCTAAGTCTGCTTATAGCCTGTCAAAATGCCAAGGAAATACAGACACCCTTAAATCACACAGATTGTGAAGTCATGAAAACCAGCTGGTCTGAAAGGCTGATTGGTGTAATCAGCCTCTCTGACTGCAAGCCTGGAATAAAGATTGTTCTTTTCTTTACAGGTACAGCTGAACTGGGAAGTCTAGAAGGGCTGTGTAGGCAGGGAAGTTGCTCGTGAGGGAATTTCTGTCTTTATTCCCTTCTCTCCTACATAGTTTCATCTGGAAAAAGTATGACTTCATGTGGCTGTGTCCTACCTTGTCAGTGAAATTTAGTCAAACTACTAAATTCAAGGCAAAAATTTATCCTCATCTCTTGATAAGGTACATTAGGAATTGATTCTGCGGAGCATGGAAGGCTGAAAGTTTATATCCCCAATATAGCCAACAGGCATGTTCAACCAGACTGAAGGTGCCACTCACTCAATTATATTTATACAGTTCAACTATTTAACATAGGGCACACATTTCTCTCTGGTCAGTATATGGTAAAGACAATGCAGAAGTCATTAAAAAGTGTCATGGAAAACTAGTGGCCCATACTGTTCATTAATAAGCAGCACAACTTATAGCTGAACTGCACACATGATTTTGGTACAGCAGCCACCAAGCCCAAATGAGTGAGTCTGGAAAGATTTACCATGTTTCTTCCCTTTCACATTCAGTCAACATGAGTGACTATAGCAGAATTCTCCTTTTCACCAGGGGAATCACCTAAATGTATAGAAATACCCAAGTCAAGCATCACATCACGGTGATGGGATGAGGTAAATGCTTAGATAGTTAATGAGATAAAACTCCCTTGCAGGAAATCATGCAACAACCAACCACAACTCATGCTTAGTTCAAACAGTGCAAAATCTACTTCCCTCTCCGTCCCTCTCAACCTCTACCCTAACTGGGTATCTTTCACCAAACATCTAATGGTACCACTTCCTCTTCTTCCTCACTGGATCAGAGGTTATTTCTGCTCATTCTTTCCCTGAACTTGACACTCATGCAAGTAGTGTTACCATGCCTGGAAAGTGAAGTCTTTTGTCCACACAGAGGGACTATATGGAGAACAGCTACCTCAGCCATACAAATAAATACAGGCTTCCCCATGTTGTCCCACCAAAATGCTTCAACCTTGATCTGGAAGGACTGCTTTAACAATGCAAATATAGTTCAGCCTCCATGCTCATTCCATTCTTGATCTCTCCGTCTCTAAGTGCTCATGAGTGCTGGATCTGGTATGAAAGCTCGGAAAGCTCAGTTCCAGTTGTTAGCTTAGCACCCAACAACATCACTGGATAGATGGTTTTGTTTTGAAAATGCTGGTCCAGATGCTCGAGTAATATACACTTGCATGGCTCCACTGAGATCAGTGAAATTATATGGTCTCACGCCAGCCAAGAATTTGAGTTAATATATTTGTGATATAAGACTTCCAAACTCCCTGTGGCTATTTTCAGCCAGACACTTTCTGCTGTCAAGTTGGGTGGAGTTGAAATCCCCTAAGCTGCTGATGGGACCTGAAGAAAGAGAAAGGGAAGATCAAAGTAGCTCAAGGAGCCAAGAAACAAGGGATACACAGAAGCAGGGTGAGTCACTGCGTGGGGGAGGTGGGAGGCAGTTTCTAAGGTGACTGGGGTGAGTCCCAAGCAGTCAGGCAGTCCTTTCCCCAGGCAGAAAAAGGGAACCCTCAACCACCCCCAAGGAAAGTTGCAAGTGGAACAGGTGACAGAAGCATGATGCTGCAATCAGTAGCTCCAGGCAGTGTTCAAGTCTCAAGTGCTCTCAGAGCATTGCTGTTATACTGCTCACATTGGGGCTCCCCAGGAAACAGCTGCCTGTCATCTGTTCCTCCTCAGTCCTCCACAGAGTTTGGGCAGTCTTGTCCTTTTTCAGCAGCAGATGTCTGGATCCTCCCTCCCCTGCTTGCCTTTATTTGACCCACCGAGATAAGCATGCTGGGAGATTAACCTCTGCTGGACATCACCGTTCTTCTGCCAGCTTGGCTTCTGCTGCCTCTGCCATCAGCCAATTACTTTTGGACAGAAGCTGGGAACAAAAGTGACCTGCTAAACAAACCACAAGAATCCCAAGTATTGTAAAGCTGCAAGTCCTAATGCTGAATCTCCCAATATTTTTTCCACCAGTGTTGCTAATTATTTGCTTTATGCCATGCAATCAGCTAGGCTTGGGCAATGAAGCAGGAGTGTGACCAGGGGGAGCGAGCATAGAGCTGGGCATCCAGCCAGCCTATATTATATATACTCCTGCCTCCAGAAAATTGACCTAAGGCAATCACGCTACCCCCCTCCCCATCCCATTTCAGTTCACTCATCAGTAGAATCCAAAACTCTCCTCTCCTCACTTAAAAGCAAATTACCAGCTACTGAAGATTTTAAACATGCAAATTTGACAGTGTCAAGTTGCATTCTCATACCTTCTGTTTCAGTTTTATTTTTACAGTGCATTTCCCTTTCAAATGAAGGTACAAGTTTCCAGTCCAGCAGAGGTACATTATTTTAAAGAGGAAGTTTTTGTTTTTTTTAAATGCACTGAAGCATCCCAATTCACATTGGGATTCACAAGACTCATTATTTTTGTAAAAGTTGGGTCTAAACTGCCACATTGACATCTACAGATTTGTATTCAAACAACAGAATGCATCACCCCAGTCTCCCACACTGTAACAGATTGTGCTACATCGCATAGAAAACCTCAAAAGCCACAGACAGAATCTTATAGGCACTTTTTTTTCCTAAGACTACGTGCATTATCTTGGGTCAAAAAGAACCAATAAATACATTATATAAAATGCCATGATCTAAGCCCCATGGGCCTTCCTCAAAGCCTGATTCTGCACCCTTACTCACCAAGAACTTGATTCTTGAATTTCCTACGGCCATTTTGCACCAAGTGGCTTCATCCTGTAAATAATTCTCAGAATTTCCCTTACACAAAGGACCTCCCCATGGGCAGGAAACTGGCAGAGGCAGCTTCTTCATTCCCTGTGCCAGTCATCCCCTCATCTTTCCAGCAACAGGGGCATAGCAGCAGAAAGGAAACAGCAGAGGAAAGCTTCACTGTGACTGGTCCTCTAAGTGTATGCACCAATACCAGTAGCATAAATTAGAGCTGCCTGTATTCATTTATAAATTCCACTAGAACTAGGCAGCCTGCAATCAGGGGCCACAACTGGTCCCCTACAGCCTCTCCAACAATCAAAGGCCCATTATTATTCCTTTACTTTATGCATAATTGTCATACCAGACAATAGGTAGCCAGGTCTGGGGTCATTCTGGGATCAAGGGTCAGGGAAGCCAACCAGGAAAAGCAAGCAATCCAGGGATGAGCCAGTCAGGAGGCAGAGGGAACAACACAGCAGCCTGAGATCAAGTTGAACCCTATTGCCCAGATACTTCCTCATCATAGAGGATCATAGAAAATGAAGGTTGGAAGGGACCTCAGCAGGTCATCTAGTCAAACCTTTGGCTCAAGCAAAACCATTCCCAACTAGATCATCCCAGCCAAGGCTTTGTCTACCTTTGTCCAAGGATGGAGATTCCACCACCTCTCTGGGTAACCTGTTCCAGTGCTTTACTGCCCTCCTCATAAGAAACTTTTCTAAATCTCCAACCTAAACTTCCCTTGTTGCTCAGGACCTTATGTGGGGGAAGTGGAGCGTCAGCTGACCCTGACCAGCCACTCTGGTGACAGGGAGTGGGCAGAAGGCTAGGCCCTGATGTAGGCTTCCAGCCAGACTTGCCCAGTCCAAGTGGCCAGCTGTAGGGTGGTAAGGAAGGCTGTGACACCATACTGGACAAGCTGATGACCCAGGTTTGAGGCTACAGCCTGACAATAGTCCACAATGATGGCAAAATCTGCCTCTTTTTATACACTCCTTGCTCAGGCAAACTTCTAATGTTATTGAGAGCTTGTCTGCGTAGAAACTGACCTATAGGATTTGGCCTGCCATGAATAAACTATCAATAACACTATCGGGCAAGTAAGTCAGATCTCAGAACTATGTGAAATACATTTTGTGTTCAACTCAGATTCCCACTCTATTTCTATAAATTAAAATAAATGCATTTTCAAGTGGTTTCACAACTAAGGGAAATAAATGACTATGTCCACTTTTAGCTCAAAAGAAAGAATGAATCCAGGCCAAATGGATGTTCAGGAGGTACAGAATAGTCTTTGGAACAGAGAAATACTTGTATTGGTCTTTTGGTTCTTGGGGTTACTAGCCCTCCAACACAGTTCAAAAGACCAATAAAAGACAAAGGAGATAAGTTGCAGTATAGGCTGACAGGATGGAATCTGGAGATAAAAAATGGGGCTGTATAGTTTATGTGGGATTGGTTAAAACTTTGTACTAAATGTTGCATCTTGAAGTTGCATGAAGTACCAGAGTATGAAACCAATACTAAAACGTCTACAGATGCTGGAACTTTTACAAGGGATACGTACAATGGGGTGAAAACATTACTCCTGTACTAACATTAGGAGAGAAGGAATATTTTGGAACCCTGAAAATTCATAAAACAACCAGCCGAAACATCCATTTTCAGTTAAACCAGCACAACACCACTGCCTTCAGTTTGACTGTACCAGTGTAACCAAGAGGAGAATTTGATCTAATGTCTGTAAGGAGTCGGTAAAAGTGAGCTCGATACAAGTTACACGAGTATAAAAGTATAACTCTTTCATCTCAATTAAATGGCTCCAATATATGTTGTTGCCAGATCAGATCAGTATCAAGCTCCCACCATCCAACCTGTAGAGATCCTAGTTAAGTTCTGAATTAAAAATGAGGGTCTTAACAGCCAGACAGGATTTCTTTACAGTATAGCAGGCACTGGACAATCTGCTGTAAAGTATGATAATGCTTTTGTAGTGATAATTACATGCAAGGTTAAATTTATTATAAAAAGCACATGGGAAAACTGTGACATGTTTATTTCAGCCTGGAAAGGTCTCTTGGAATGGCTTCTCAGTTATGTTGTAACAATGAATTTACATTCTGTTAAATCATAAATAATCAACAGGGATCAATGAGGATTAAGTATAGCATGACCTATATCAACTGGAAACATGGTGCAGAAATGGTTGTACAGAGGTTATAAGAGGGGGTGAAGAGGAAAGAAAGTGAGTTCAGAGGAAATAAAATATAAACAAACACATCTATATCAGCTACTAGACTGGTCCATCCACATAAGGGATTTTTGCAAGTGTCGCTATACTGATGTGGGTACAATGCCAGCCCCAGGCTAAGTGGCCTGCACTGGTATAAACAGGACTTGTCTGGTAGCCATTGATTCTACTGTCACACCTTTAAGAAGAGAAGGCGAAATTTATATAGCTACTGTTAATAAGGGCAATTCAGGTAAATTGTTCCTCTGTAATGTGCATGTATTCTGGGTTTGAAATAGACTGCTTCACTGCGACTTGGCAAACTAACGTTTTGGGTTTTCTCTGGACATGACTATTTAATGTTTCAGAATCCATGGTTTTTATTTAAAATATATAAGTCTCCAGCCCCTGGGGATCCAAAAACAACTTTAAAAATAAAAAATGGATGTCACTGTATCAGTTTGCATCTACCTGAGCCTGCAGACAACCTGAAACAACAGCTCTGAGGGAGAATTAGGTGCCTGTGGTTAATTTAATTCATAAATTTAATTTATGAACCTTGACATACATCTAACACTTAAAGAGAGCTGATTGAGGCAAGGGGGAGGGGATCTCTTTCCATTTTTCCTTCTAGTTCCCTGAATTTGAAAGGCAAATAGTCAAAAAAAATAATGTAAAAAGAAATCTTGACCAGTTTCATAGATTTTTAAGTGTTCTTAAAATCATAAACATTCCATCGTTATTTACACTCTTAATTTTATTATTTGAAATGCTGTGGAAGTTTTGACTTCCAAAATAGAACTGGCAGTGGAGCTGGGGAAAAAAAATCAATACAAGAATAAAAAAGAATTATATTATGAAAATCTATGGCAAATCAAGTTTTATTTTAAAGTCCTACTATAGCAACACATGTTCATGGAAAATTCTCACATAGAAAAACAGGCCTTTTAGCTTTCTATAGCCTTTAAAATGTATTATATTTATATTTTATTTATATTTGTCTCAACAATATTGCACAGCATCTAGTTTCTTGTGTAATGGATTCTTTAAGATAATGAATGACTGGGAGCTACCAAAGGTCATAAAAAGGTTCCTGTTCCATGCATCTTGCTCCTTCTCTCACACAGAAAAAAACCATGCCCTTTATTAACAGTAAAGAAATATTTATTAGTCTCTGAGAATCATTACTCTTCAGCTGGTCTCCTCTAGGAATTTTTATTGGTTTTGCTTTCTGTGCTACAGCTAAGCACCCTAGATAAGTACATTTCAAGGCAAGCAGGAATCTTGAACAAAGCTGCCTGAAGTGACCTTTAAATGTTGCTTGAATACTTTGAATCACTGAACTGGATACCCTTTAATACTAAGGACAATAGTTCAGTGTTGTCTAGAATGGATAAAAGACTAGAGATGTTTGCTAAAACCTATAGTTGCCTTTTATTAAAATAATTGCATAATAAACTGGAGTCTTAAAATTGATTATTTGACTGACACTCTTCAGAACTGAGAATTCAACTGAGTATTCAAATACCTTTATGAGCTTCAGAAGCCCTTTTTTTATGTTCTAATAGAAATTTGTCTGTATACTAAGCTTATAGGTGATATACACAAAATATAGCCCCAAAATGTAAGCGTACCTACACTTGTAGTATTAGTTATTTGTAGGCTTTGCTACAGAGAAATGTGCCAATTTGAAATGGATCAGTCACTGTTTACAAAAATTGTATTACCCATAGCTAGCCTGGAGAAAATTTCAGTGCTTGTTATGGTTTGATCGCTGCCGTCGTCTTGGCTGCCTCACTAGCATCTACAGTTATAGCAAATGGTGCACTAGTGTAAACTAGGATGATGCATGCTCAACTATTGGGAATCAGATTTAACTGGCACTCAGTTTTTAAAAATGGACTTCACATGCTATTATATCAGAGCACAATAAAGAGGATGCTGCCTACTTTACAAATGAGCTACCTCAGCTAATGTTCTGATGATATGATAAGACGGAGTTGCGACTGGAGCTGTTCTTTGCTGATCAGACTCTCTTTCTTTGGGCCAATTTATGTATAATCCATCACCCACAAGAAGCTTGTGCTTAGCAGTCAGATCAATCTACTAGTACAGGATAAAAAAAACAGATGGGAGAAAAGTATCTACACCACAGGATATATTCAGCTTTATTTGTCATAAAAGTAAGATTACAGTTATTAGCAGATGAGGGCCCAAACTCAAAATAAAATGAGGAAGTAGAAGAGAGACTTTGCAGGTTTGTGGTTTGTTTTTGTGCCTCACTTCCATACTCCCTCTCCCCCAAAGAATTTGCAGAACTCAAAATATGACTAGAAAAGACCTTGGACTTATCAAAGGCCCCTGCAGTATGAAATATTTCTCTAAGCTTTCTCCCCGCTCTTTACTGACTTTGTTAGCATATCATAATGTATCAAGCAAGGCTACACTGTGGTATAACACAATAGGTCACGAAGCTCACAAGAAGCATTACTATGCAAAAGAGTATAAATTGTTTGGCGGGGGACGTTACAGCCATCTACAGCATACAGCCATGGAAGATTAGAACACCTCATGTCATAGCCTAACCCTACAGGCATTCCATTTTCAATTCCCTTAGACAAAGTCCATAACATTTAAGTAAAAGCATCAACCTAGTTCTCTCAGGTGTCTACCAACCCTTGGTGCAGGGGCCTTAGTCCTGTCCTGCTGGGTCTTTCCTCTAGCAAAATCAGAGACACTAGCTTCTCTGGTTACCTCCTACTTTCTGCAGACTTATACTGCAAGGCCCTTCCCCATCTGTGAGCTGAGGAAAGCTACAGAAGAGCAGAAACAGCCCTTTTGCACCTACCTCTCCCAAACAACAACTCCCATTGCTCTCTTTGGAGGCACCCAAAGTTAGCTAAGAGCCAAGATTTAATCCTGGTTAGCTGCCTGCTTAACACCTGCTACCAGTTCTACAGATTGCCTGCTGCTCCTCCAAACATCTGTTTCCCTAAAGGAACCATCTCATGCCATGAACAGAGGTCTGGCCCCAAGGCCCAGTACTCCTCAAAAGAGATACAGGACCCTCCTTCACTATGCCAGATGCCTGTGTTATTTCAGCCATTCACAGCAACAGGTGGAATGTACATCTAACACGTTGGTATAGACAGAGGGATAATAAGTGATGATGGAAGGATGGATGGATTTTCCCCTGCTAAATCATATATGCATCACAACGTACCACAAAGAAAAAATTCTTCCTGGTTCTTAGTTCCTCAAACGACCTACCAACATAAAATGCAAAAGCAAAATCCCAAGGTCAAGACAGATGACAGCTGTGTGGGACTTAGGAGGCCTTGCAATAATCTGTCATCTCTGTGTTGACAATTCATTAATTTACGTCACTATTCCTAACCAGTCTTCCTCTGACCCAACCCACATTACAGCCTCTCCTTTCCCTAGGGGGTCTTGCTATCTTCTCAAACTTAGTAGCTAAAAGCAACCTTTTCTTTGTCTCACTGCAGCTAAAACTGACATCCAGGACCTCAGCCTTTCCTGTCTCAGTCATTGCAACCTCCTCTTCTCCGATGTCCACATCAGCTACTCCTCCCTTTCGTTAAAGAATGTGACTACTGTGATCATTCTCCTTGCTCATAATCTAATAGTGTGACACCCTTTTATCTTACATGACTCCTTTTATCCACCCACAGCCTCCACCTTTCTACTATTTAAAGTTCAGACTTAATGTTCTTGCCTTCAGGGTGCTGCATAACTCTGCCCCTCCCTATATCTACCCTTCATTTCTCATTGCCATCCATCCTTTCTGTCATAACCCAATGATTTTGAGTGCCTCGGCACGATGGAATTTTTCCTGCCACATGAGAGTCTCTGTGCATAGCAAAAGTTTTCTGTTGCAATAGAAAACTCCGGTGCAAGAGAGTTCCCGCCATTCGTATGCAAATTTGTGTCCCATCATTGGCCGATTCTAAATTATTCCTACGTGGCGGCTAGCGATTGGCTTGTTAGCCGTATAAAATTCTGTGCGACTTCCGCCCAAGTTGGAGAACTTTGAGCATGCTGCAGAGTGACTTAAAATAATTCCTGACTCGTGGCAGAGCAAATTGATAGCCTGATCAACTATTGATTTTTCTCCCCGTCGCCGAACGCTATCCTTTGACGTAACCCCTTTTCCTGCCGACCTGGTTCATGTACGGATTCGCTGGCCCGGGTTTTTGCCAGCTGGAGCAACTCATGTAATTATTTAAGCGATCGGACCACCTACGTCGCGGCTACTAGCGGCGTAAGTAAAGCCTTTTTGCAACCAATACATTTTGTCTGCCTCTCCATTCACCAGCCCGCCCAAAGACCGAGCAATTTGCAGATCCCCTCAAGTCGGCTCCGGCCGTCTGAGACACTTTCCACAAAAGAGACCAGCCTCAGTGCTGCATCTGCTCATTTCTCACAACTCTCTCTGCCTGGAACTCTTCCTAGGATGGCCCTCAAGACCACTCACTGTCACATACTCATTAGATGTCTCTTTCAAAGAAATCCTACTTCTATGCAACTAAAAGAAAAAAAGAAGTTTATATGATATGCAACTAAGGTTTAAAATCCAGATCTAGATTTTGTAGTTTCAGCCCATCTCTTATGAAGGGAGAGTCTTATTGAATGTCTATGCTAACCTCTCATAAAGCACAGACATGCAAGGGTAAGCAATTAATATTCTGGGTCCTCTGTTGCTTGCAATCAGGGCAGGTTGGTGAGAGAGAGGCAGAAGTGCTCCAGTTAACATTGTCAGGTATCCAGGTTGTAGCTGTATTGGTCTAGAGGAAAAGGCAATCAGGACTCATAGTAGAGATGGTATCTTTTATTAGACTAACAAGAATTTTGCAAAAAAATATTTCTTTAATTGCAAGCTTTTGGGCACAAACACCCTTCATCAGGCATTGGAGAAAAGATTGTAAAAGTTCTCCTGGGTAGAACCCAGAGGAGTTTTCCATCTATTGACTCTTATGAAATATGAACTTTCATTTCTGAAAGCACATGCTTTTAGCTAAGGAGTTTGTAAGTGCTTTGTTGAATCAGGGCGAAAGAGTTTGTCTGCATGACACAGTGCAGTCATGGGCAAGTACCCCAAGCTGGCTCTCATATCAGTCTGCATAGGATAAGGCACTGCAGAGACATCCAAACTAGCTCCATATATGCTAGCTTCAGAACCGGAAGCAGGATAGTCATGTTAGAGCAGCCAAATGATAAACAGAGTTTATTAGCCCAAGTCAGCACAGTGCTAACAAACCTCTATGGCTTCCAGTTCCAGATCTAGCATATGCAGAACTATCTTGTGCTACCACTGCACAGGCCTGCTTTGCACCATACAAACATATTCTAATATACGGCTTGCAAAGTCAGGCAGGAACTAATTTAGATCTGCTAACTCTCAGAGAAGTGCCTTAACCACCAGACCATTCTTCCTTCCTCCTTTTGGCATCAGATACTGACTAGGCAAATTTCTACCTACATAATAATTATTATAGAATATTAAAAATGATGATCCTAGTGAATCCTGCTGCTGTGCAGACCTCAAGCCTTCTAGATTATCTTCTAAGGGGAAATGCAAAGTAGAATGCTAAGGGCTTACAAGAACTGTGGGGGAAATGTGGATTCAGAACATTTTACAGAAACAATGGAGTTTCTGCCCACCTGCCCTGCCAGCTCTATCTGGGTGATAAACAGGAGCTTTGTTGTTCAGTCCTCCCAGAAGACTAGCCATGGAGGTCAAACACATTCAGTCAGCTGATACTCACCTGCTCCCTGAGTAAGACAGCAAGAGGCAGAGTGAAAACAAATGCACCCCCCACTCTGATGAGCTGATGTTATCACGAGGCAGCTGTGCCTTTTATGCAAAAGGAAGACAACATCACTGTTTGTGTCACTGATGAATTGTTGCTGGCCTGTCACTGCACTGGTGTCAGACGGGTACAACCCTTAGCCTGCTTGTTCACTTGGAATAATTGGATAATCAGTAATGATGGAATAATTCAAACAAAGCCCCAGGTAAAGGCCAGTACCCTTTCCCTTCCCCCTACAAAATTAAATCACACAGTGATCCTCTTTTCTTCCCATTGTGATTATGCTTTTGAAAGGACAAAAAAGTGGCAAATTTGGGTAAGGACTGTGAGAACAGAATTTTCACCCTGGCAGAGTTAGCCAGGAAAGAAATCACATTCCCAAGCATAACACATGTTGTGTGGTCACCATACATTTCTTGTCTGCTTCTCGGGAAACAAAAAGCAGCTGATACTAAGATAACCTTCATTTTGCTATTAAAAATGTATTAGTGTTTCCTTCTGAAAAGAGCCAAATTTCACCCTGGGAAAACTTCATGAACTATATATTTATGCAAAATGGAGGTTTTTCTTTGCACAGACTGACAAAAATTCTTTTCCCACAGTCCTAATCTTACACTAACATTTTCTCATATGTATATCTTTGTGCTCCGGGTGATATTTCAGCTTCTCCACAGAGAAGATGGTTCAGGACAAATCAAATGCTGAAACAGTCCCAGAGAGGCAATCCTTTTCATGGGCATGAACAGAACAAAATCAATCTGCTTCTGCTGCACAGGAAAGATTCAGGGGGCTAATGGGGGAGTTCTGCACCCTGTCATACTGCAGACCTAGGCTTGCTCCCTTTATCTGGCTGCACAGGGTGGGTTAGAGACAGGGCAGGAACAGGAGTGCTGAATCCATGACTATGTGGTTCCATATGTCACTGTGCAAGCTGA